>NC_085095.1:2870508-3050508 GCF_963422355.1 Corticium candelabrum
GTCCGCCTCATTCCGGAAATGGAAAAAACGGAAGTAACTTTCAACTGCTCTCATTCTCTCAGTACATTCGCAAAAAGTCCTAATTTTTTCTAAAGTACATTTATGTAGATCTTTTAACTTAGCTCAAAAATAATTTTTGATTTTTGCGCTGCAGTAGCCTTTTATGTTAACACACAGTGTAAGATCGCTGTCTGGTTTCCAAACCTGTACGTACACTGTAGTATAGTAACTCACGTTACTAATACATCCTCGGAATGTTGACCAAATTTGGGTACTGACGTCGATCGTGCACCACAATTGGATTCTCATTAGCGGCCCATGAGCTGTAAATGAGAACAGTTTCCAAAGATCGTATAGTGGGCTTTGTTTTGGCTGGACGCTGTTTTGGAAATTTCCGGTAACACTATATTTTTATAACAGCAGTATTTCATTCTAATGAATGAGAAGTACTGTATCTGTCTATCAACTTGAAGTAGGTTTCACAAACATATCTAATAACTTGTCCAAGAGTGTTGTGCCGGTTTTTTTGTTGTTTATCATACAGAGAAGTAAAAAGTAAGCGTTGAATTAGAGTTTATGTATGGGGCATAGCTGCCAACCGTCCCAGGATTCCCTGGATTGTCCCGGGATTTGGCCCTCCGTCCAGGCGTCCCAGTCGGCATTTTCTGGGATTTCCTTGAACATAGTCAGACAAATACAACCGAGAGACTCGATAGCGAAGTTGAAGTCATACACACATTCCGTCCTGATTCTAATGATCTTTCGAGTTATTTTCTGGCCTGTGGCCTAGTGGCTTTGGTTTCTACAGCACATGCAGTTACAGTAAGCTCGAATATCGATGAGAACTGCGAGGTCGTGCCTTCTGTGGGTAGCATCATGGAAGCTGGCAGGAACAAGAAGAGACCAAGGGAGACTTTGAAACACTGTAAAGACACTAGATAAGGGGCGTGGCAGTTGGTACTTAGTATCTCGGGAATGTACGCTAAATTCAGGGAATTTGGGTGTTTCCGGGGTCTCACGTCCAGAGGTTGGCAGGTATATGGACATTTTTGTGTTTGTAGTTTCTCTTTCTGGGTTTGCGTAGTGTCTTTGCCAAAGTTAAGTGTTAGACAAGAAGACAAGCTCATATTCTGTTGTACATTGGAAGTTTTTGCAGCAGCATTCGATAAAGACATTTGAAAATAATATTTGTGTAATAATTTAGTTAGATGTATACGTCATGTGTAGTGAATCATCATACAAGGCCAGTTGTTAGTGCGTGAGTTGTGATCTATATGATCATTTTACATTATCACTGCTTTCTTACCATTGCCGTCTGCGTTTTGCCAAACACTGATCTCCAACTGGTATCTATGCAATGTATATGTGTAATGCACATTTGGCAAAATATTGTCTAAAATATGATACATATTTTCAGAACGTTTACGACACAGAAATGTATGAGCACACCAGCAAATATTTATTTATATAGATTTTGTTTGTTTGATATTTAGTGGCTGCTGTTTGACCTTTCCTAATTTTTGGTTTTTTCTTTCTCTTCTCTTTTCTTTATTCCTTTTTTCTATTGTCAAAATGCTGTTTTGGTTGTTGCACCAAAGATATCAGTGACGTTGTATAGTATCAGGTCATATCGATATATAAAGATGAAACAAAACAATTAGACTTAATTAAATAATAGATTGCAGTAATAAAAAAGTAAGGCTTGGTGAGATGCTAGGAATGTTAATGTTTTATAAATTTGTTGTTTTGGCAGCAATGATAAATATGGGTTTGTGTTTAATGCGAAATGGGCAACATGAGAAGGCTTTTCCATTGCTGGAGAGAAGTTTAGCTATTTTGAGAGAACACTTACCAACAGATCATTGGCATGTGGCAGTAGGTGAGATAATTATCTTTATGAAAGTTGCTGAAGTGATTAATTTTAGTGACTTTGACAAATGCAAATAATGTTTTTGTTGTACTGTCAGTCCATTTGTGGTGTGTTTGTTGTAGGTCTTATTAGTTTGTCTCAATGTTGTTTACATCTGGGTAACACGAGGAGAGCCTTACAACTGTGTGATGATTCTCTGTCTATTGCATCTCAGTCTCTGCCTGCCAATCACCCACGCATTGCACTATGTACAGTGAATATTGAATGTAACAAAAGTTGTGTGGAACACTATATGTTAGCTGTTATTTACACTATAGCTATGGATGTGTTGTCACAATGTCATCGCGAAGCTGGTAATCTAGATGAAGCAATAGACATTGCACAGCGAAGTATTGCCATACACAAGCAACACTTGCCTCATACAAGGCAACATCTTTGCACATGTAAGCGATAGTTTGTTCAAATAGTGATGTCTGTTTTAAATATATCTATATAAATGTCATTAACCCATGCAAGGCCTGCGTGTGCTAGGGTTATAGTAATCACTGAGGGCACTGGGGCACGTGCTCCTTCAACTTTCCATCTGTCAAGTGACTTGCTCATATACCATATTTCTGCGCATTTAGCTGCATGCCAGTACAGGCGGGGATTACCAGAAACTTGTTTGTCGGACTCTGGTAACGATGCCGGTTTAGTGCGAGGGAGTGCTGGTAATGGCGAGGGAACAATGTATGCACATGCGTAGTAATTCTACGGCACACATGCTGTGACCTAGAGAATGCAGCTTGTCTTGAAGTCCAGCTCAGAAAGAGAAAAGTCAAACAGCCAGAAGGTATTGAGAGTGGATCTTCGCAGTGTGGCCGTAGATCATACACAATCGTAAAAACTAGCGGTACTACGTAAGTATGATGAGATTGGTGGAACAAAACGAAAGTTGCCGGGAGAGTGTCTCGTCTTTGCGTATAGGATTAGGTTTGAAGAAGCAGAAGAACACACAGGGCTGACAGATAACTAAGATCGAGAGGAAGACGATGAAGAAGAGGAGGATGAAGGCAAAGAAATTCAAACATTATAGGGTCTTAGTGTTTATTTATGTTAGTTCAATCAATATCTAAGAATGGATGCAGCATAGATCTATGGGTCCAGTCTATAGGGAGGTTGGTCAAATCACCTCTCTTTCTCTGGCATGCCGGTATACCCGGGGGTATACCGGAACCTTCGTAATCCCCGGCTTAAACCGGCATGCAGCTAAATGCATGGAAATACGTTATAAGGATGGCAAGCGTAGAAACTGATAACATTGACATGACATACTGAACTAACAATGTAGTGTTAGTGTTGGTTTCCTGTTTATTTAACAAATAAATATTTTTTTCTCTCAGTAACATGATATATTTTTAAATATTGTCCATGTCAATAATACAGCAATCGCAGAAACTCTAAGAAACTCAGAAACTTGCTATGATTAATAATACATTTAGCCTTGTTGTGCAGAGTCACACTCTTTTAGGGAAATGTGTGCACTCTCAACCAAAATCTAGGTTCCTACGCTGCTGGCTAATACCGCTGTAAACCAGCAACGCTACGACCACCTTGTTGGCTGGATGTGGGTGGGTTGCTAGACGGATGTGGATGTGCATGGGTGATGTGATCATATACCGTTTATGTTATTGGTGATTATTATTTTTGTGTCGCTTGTCACAGCATAATATACCTTAACTATTAAACTCGTTTATTGACAGCTAGAAGTCTCACTTTTCATTGTTTTTGTGGCTAACTTGACTGAGGTGCAGGTATGGAGACACGTGCTAGATTGCGAACGTTGTATCGTACATGGCATTATGTTTTTATCATCATAAGGGGTGCGTTTGGATAGAAAACCTATTGAAAACGCCTGCCAACGACTGCTGTTTATTTCCTCTTAGGAATGACGTTGTGATTGGAGTAAGCGATGGATTCCTTTGTTTTGTGATTCTACTCTACAGTCACACTCTTTGCAATAGCACACATGCGCAGTATTTATCTGAACTTAACTGTTCGTTCCTTTTTAGTTGGACATTCAACATTTGATTATTCTGTTTGGTTATTATGGATACAACTTGGGCAGTTCACTCATCATGCCCATATTATGTTAACTGATGTCACATTGACGTTGATTAGGTTTTGCGGAATGTATTCGTTAAGTTATTGGTGTTTGTAATGTGCTGTCAGATTACTCAGACAGAGATCTAATGTATTTCTCAGTTGACAACGAACGTATCAGTGGTTTAAATAACTTCAACATTAGGATGGACGTTTAAATACCATCAGATTGGTGTTGGGAGATTTTGATATCTATTCTGACGTCATAAGTATTAGACAAGAGCGGTGTGTTAGAATTCACATTCTTACAACAAACTAATCGATTTTGATTTAACACATATTGAAATTGAGTTGAATATTGAAATTTATTGTTAATATTAATTATCACTTGTCATTGTAAACATGGATTGTTGTGTCATTTTAGCTCTGAACAACTTAGGATCGTGTTACCATGATAAAGGAATGTTGGATGCAGCAACTAGAGCATGTGAAGAATGTTTGGAGATTAGACGTTTATGTCTTCCTAGACATCATCCTGACATTGGAACCGGTTAGTTTGATAAGGTAGTTCTTGTTTGTTAGTTGGACATTCAACATTTGATTATTCTGTTTGGTTATTATGGATACAACTTGGGCAGTTCACTCATCATGCCCATATTATGTTAACTGATGTCACATTGATGTTGATTAGGTTTTGCGGAATGTATTCGTTAAGTTATTGGTGTTTGTAATGTGCTGTCAGATTACTCAGACAGAGATCTAATGTATTTCTCAGTTGACAACGAACTTATCAGTGGTTTAAATAACTTCAATATTAGGATGGACGTTTAAATACCATCAGATTGGTGTTGTGGGATTTTGATATCTATTCTGACGTCATAAGTATTAGACAAGAGCGGTGTGTTAGAATTCACATTCTTACAACAAACTAATCGATTTTGATTTAACACATATTGAAATTGAGTTGAATATTGAAATGTATTGTTAATATTAATTATCACTTGTCATTGTAAACATGGATTGTTGTGTCATTTTAGCTCTGAACAACTTAGGATCGTGTTACTATGATAAAGGAATGTTGGATGCAGCAACTAGAGCATATGAAGAAAGTTTGGAGATTAAACGTTTATGTCTTCCTAGACATCATCCTGACATTGGAACCGGTTAGTTTGATAAGGTAGTTTTTGTTTGTTAGTTGGACATTCAACATTTGATTATTCTGTTTGGTTATTATGGATACAACTTGGGCAGTTCACTCATCATGCCCATATTATGTTAACTGATGTCACATTGACGTTGATTAGGTTTTGCGGAATGTATTCGTTAAGTTATTGGTGTTTGTAATGTGCTGTCAGATTACTCAGACAGAGATCTAATGTATTTCTCTGTTGACAACGAACGTATCAGTGGTTTAAATAACTTCAACATTAGGATGGACGTTTAAATACCATCAGATTGGTGTTGGGAGATTTTGATATCTATTCTGACGTCATAAGTATTAGACAAGAGCGGTGTGTTAGAATTCACATTCTTACAACAAACTAATCGATTTTGATTTAACACATATTGAAATTGAGTTGAATATTGAAATTTATTGTTAATATTAATTATCACTTGTCATTGTAAACATGGATTGTTGTGTCATTTTAGCTCTGAACAACTTAGGATCGTGTTACCATGATAAAGGAATGTTGGATGCAGCAACTAGAGCATATGAAGAATGTTTGGAGATTAGACGTTTATGTCTTCCTAGACATCATCCTGACATTGGAACCGGTTAGTTTGATAAGGTAGTTCTTGTTTGTTAGTTGGACATTCAACATTTGATTATTCTGTTTGGTTATTATGGATACAACTTGGGCAGTTCACTCTTCATGCCCATATTATGTTAACTGATGTCACATTGATGTTGATTAGGTTTTGCGGAATGTATTCGTTAAGTTATTGGTGTTTGTAATGTGCTGTCAGATTACTCAGACAGAGATCTAATGTATTTCTCAGTTGACAACGAACTTATCAGTGGTTTAAATAACTTCAATATTAGGATGGACGTTTAAATACCATCAGATTGGTGTTGTGGGATTTTGATATCTATTCTGACGTCATAAGTATTAGACAAGAGCGGTGTGTTAGAATTCACATTCTTACAACAAACTAATCGATTTTGATTTAACACATATTGAAATTGAGTTGAATATTGAAATGTATTGTTAATATTAATTATCACTTGTCATTGTAAACATGGATTGTTGTGTCATTTTAGCTCTGAACAACTTAGGATCGTGTTACTATGATAAAGGAATGTTGGATGCAGCAACTAGAGCATATGAAGAATGTTTGGAGATTAAACGTTTATGTCTTCCTAGACATCATCCTGACATTGGAACCGGTTAGTTTGATAAGGTAGTTCTTGTTTGTTAGTTGGACATTCAACATTTGATTATTCTGTTTGGTTATTATGGATACAACTTGGGCAGTTCACTCATCATGCCCATATTATGTTAACTGATGTCACATTGATGTTGATTAGGTTTTGCGGAATGTATTCGTTAAGTTATTGGTGTTTGTAATGTGCTGTCAGATTACTCAGACAGAGATCTAATGTATTTCTCAGTTGACAACGAACTTATCAGTGGTTTAAATAACTTCAATATTAGGATGGACGTTTAAATGCCATCAGATTGGTGTTGGGAGATCTTGATATCTATTCTGACGTCATAAGTATTAGACAAGAGCGGTGTGTTAGAATTCACATTCTTACAACAAACTAATCGATTTTGATTTAACACATATTGAAATTGAGTTGAATATTGAAATTTATTGTTAATATTAATTATCACTTGTCATTGTAAACATGGATTGTTGTGTCATTTTAGCTCTGAACAACTTAGGATTGTGTTACCTTGACAAAGGAATGTTGTATGCAGCAACTAGAGCATATGAAGAATGTTTGGAGATTACTCGTTTATGTCTTCCTAGACATCGTTCTGACATTGGAACCGGTTAGTTTGATAAGATAGTTCTTGTTTGTCTGAATGTAGTTTCATTCAATTGTCTGTTTTTGTGCAGTTTTGTGGAATCTTGGTGTAGCATACCAAAAGTTAAACAACATTGAGAAGGCAACTGTTGTGTTGAGAGAATGTCTGGCAATTAGAGAGAGAGCATTTTCTCCAACACACCCTTGTGTTATTAATGGTATGTAAATCTTATTTATTCAATGTATTGTTTTATTGTATTACTCATTAATAATTAACTGTACCATGTAGAGATGAACGTAGACATTACAAAAGTAACAACAGTTACATATAAGTTGGTATTTTGAGATTGCAAACTTTGTAATGTTTTACTAAAGAAAGATATTAACAAAACGGTTTTTTCTTACCAGTTTGTTATTGGTAAATGTCAATATTTAAATTCATATATATATATATATATATATATATATATATATATATTCTTTATTTAAATACATCTTAGTGTCATCTAAAGAAGAAAACATCCCAAAAATGCAAAATCATGCTCTAATGCAGTTCTCCTTAAAATTAACTTTGCATTGTACTCCCAAAGTTTAACCGATAACTATTCAGAAAGACTTTGGAGAGCTTGGTTCAAAGTAGTCCCAGTGAACATCGTTGATTTCAAAGCAATAGTTTTCAGAGTCTTAAGACTGGCCGGAGTCCAACACCCCAAACTTTCTATAGAGAAGAAATCTGCTCCACAATGAGTCACATTAAACTCACGCCTCTCCATTTTTTTCAGCATTTTCAGCTGCACTGACTTCAAAAGCAGCAGTGCAGACAAAACGTTGTTGCAATGAATTGCGGACAGTGATGTCAAAAGAGCTGGGTAAGGAAGTCTGGATGATAAATGTCACTAGAACGAGATAGATTATTAGCAGGACAGTGCTGAGCAGAACAGTGCTGTTCTTTTGTACAAGATTTGTTGTCAGAAAGTAGTGTATGCCACAGTATATCACATAAAGCATTGTTACGTTTCAACAAGGTACTGTCATAGCTGCAACCTAACAGGTGATCACCAAACCGGTCGATGACTTGGCCACATACGCAACTTAAAGCGTTGGATTTTGCTACAGGAAATATAGGAATGCCCAACCATAACCTGATGGCAACTATAAGTTCATGCTAAAGCATGGCCAGGCCGAGATATGTGTTTGGTGTTGCTCTTAACCAGACTCCAGCCTGAGGAGAAGCGATAGTGTTGATCCTTGTTCTGTCTCTAAGCTACACCCTTGTTTCAAAGCCTCCAATTGAATTCTATCAAGGTGTGATTGCAATGATTTTTGTGAAGCAACAAAAACATTGGGAAAGTGACTGGAAGGCTACTCAATAGCTGCTGACAAAGCCGATCTTTCATCACAACTTTTCCTTGAATTTCAACCATATCCAATGTAGAAATGGAAGAAGCATCATGTAATTCTGATGACAGTTAAGGCTTTAGCTGAATAACCTAATAGCTGATTAACAAGCTGACGGCTTGTGTTACAGCTACCAACAAAAGCAGCAGCAGACAAATATAGAGCAGAACACAGGCCAAGACCTCCTAAACGTGTTGGCAAAGAAGCTTGCCTTCTTGCCAAGTTTGAGATGGAAGAACGTGTTATATAGCATAAAGCTCTTTGCATCCTTATGTCAAATTTTGGTCACTGACCATGTGACTTGGAACTGTGTGAATAAGATTGTTGAGTTTGCAAATGCTCTAGCTGGCAACTTCTTAATAACTGAATTTTTCCACTTGTGGATCATTAAGATCTAAAAGCAAATCCTGCCACTCCAGAACTTGGTTCACTTCTTGCTAAAAAATTCCTCAAACTATTGGTCAGAGCGAAGTAATAGTGTGCCCAAGAGGTTTATTCCTCCATTACAAGGAGACCCACTTCTAATTATGTCAGCGGGAAAGTCATGAAACAACTGGTCTCCGGAGGGCCAAAGGATTTCACATTTCTCTAGGTTCATTTAAAGGTCAAATGCTGCATGTACCCTTGGAGATAATAAGATTCAGAAAATTGGAAACAGAGTCTCTCTTACCATTGAATGTGCCGTCATCAAGATACCAGATAGACAAGGAAAAGAGTAGAGGACCCAAAGGGTCTCCTTGCTGGACAGCAGCTGTAGAAGAAATGTGGTTTTGCCCAAACCTTGAGCTCTCTTGAAAGTTGATAAGACCATCTAGCCCATGCAAATATATCTGGAAATCTACTTGCCACCGCTGCAAGAAAGATTCTTTGTAGTTTTTAAACAACACCTTCATTTAAGCTATTCTTTTCAATAGTGTCCGAAAGTTTGTCCGTCAAGTAAGAGTATATATTTGGAAGACGTGGTTGGACTGCAGCGCAACGAACACAACTAACCTTCGTAGTACCTCTCCAACAGCAATGGTGCGTACACCGCCACATTTCTTCTGAAGAGCTAAGAGCGGTGCACCAACCAAACAAGAGGCAATGGCCTCATCAAAGTTTCCTGCTAGATTTTGTTTACCAATAGTCAGTTGGTGAAGACAATGTGTGTGTGTGTGTGTGCATGTGTGTGTGTGTGTGTGTGTGTGTGTGTGTGTGTGTGTGTGTGTGTGTGTGTGTGTGTGTGTGTGTGTGTGTGTGTGTGTGTGTGTGGTGTGTGTGTGGTGTGTGTGTGTGTGGTGTGGTGTCATTCGTGGGTTGGCCGTGAATGTGCATGAGAGCATGTGTTGTCACTGCGTCTACTTGTATGGTGGAATTTAACAACAGAAGATTGATTCTCTGTGTTACAAGTTATTTTTCTTGGATTTTGATTTGTTGATTTGCAAACCTTCATTCTTGATTTACGGATAATTTATTGGTGCGCATACACAGTAAAAGTATATGGGTATCTGCCTTGTGTGTGTCCCACTGAACTTTGAACGCTCATTTCATTGTGGACCGAAGCATCAACATCCCCAGTGCTTTCATTCTTTAGTGACATCATTTTTCCTGTTTTACTTATGACGTGAAATTTAGTTTTGCATGGTAAAATCATGTGCTTCCAATCTGCTTGATACTGGCTGTCTTGTATAATTAATTTATCAAGACCGTACTTATTGCTACTGTCTATTTGACTGATTTTACTCATAAACTTGGTGAGATTTGTCAACCTTTGTACTTTTGGTTTACAGTAAGACTAGTAATAGTTTCTATCAACTGTTGTTAAATGATATTTATGTCCTGGTTAGTTAATTAGACTTTGTTGGAACAATTGATTGTTGTTTGTTTTCATTCTTGTTTTCTTCCTTGTTCTCTTTGGTCGAGTTTCCACTAAACTGGTTTAAACTGGTTTAAGGGTTGACCTGTTTCCACTTGCGCTAAACCAGTTATATTCTAAACCTAAACCGATTTCTTAAACCCGTTTTGTAATGGGTTTAGCAAAGTAGATTAGATTTAACTGTCATGTGACAATAGCGTGCTTGTTTAGATGGCTTCTGACAACGCCATTTTGATATCGATGATATTGACTATTTTGCTGGGATGTAAGATGTAAGGGTTGTTTACTAAAGGAAAGAAATCAGCAGCTACGGAGAGAGAAGACAATGTCCTTAGTCATCGTCATGCAAATTCTTACTAGCAGATGCTGAATCAGTGGCAACCAACAGTTGCTCTGACTCTGCGACAGAGCAGCCCAATGCCTCAAAATAAGGCGTTCCTATATGGTTTGTTTGCATATCCCGGATGTGCAAGTTTCTAGTGGAAACAGTCGCTTTCTTGAACTGGTTTAGTTGTTAAACGCGTTTAAGCTAAACTAGTTTAAGGTGCAGCTAGTGGAAACACGGCCTTTGTTATGTATGTGTAATGTTTGGTAGTATTGAAGTCTCTGGGGAGCATTGCATATGATCAACAACTTTACGATGAGTCATTACGATATTATGGTAGAGTACAGGACATTCTGATGAGAACATCTCCAGCATCAGAGGATATGGCTGAAGGCATAGACAATCATATAGATGTGTTAATTAATAACATTACTATCTTATTGTTATTGTGCCTAGTGTGTCACAACATGGGAGCGTGCTATGTCAAGTTGTCTCAATTAGATGCAGCAGAAAAGGCATTTTCCCAGTCATTGCAGCTCAAAACTTCTCTTTATTCACCAGGACATTACAAAATATCTAACAGTGAGACATTCAATATAGACACAGAAGGTATGTGTTGGTCTGGATTATTGTGTCTTGTTGATTTGCAGCTGAAATGCTATTGCACCAGCTGTGGCAATTGAAAGATGGACGTTAAGAGGATTGTTTGATCGATGTACCCAGATTACATTGTAAGTACTGTTCATTGTGATATCATAATCAATAACAATATTTAGTTGTAAAGCTGTGCTTTAGCTGCTTCTACTCTATACACGCATTTGGTAGCAAGAATATATACTGTTTTGTATAGTAGCAACAGCATACAGTGATATATATATGTCAGTCTGCATGTACGTTGTGTGCGAAAGAAGCTGTTTATGTCTTTCGTTGTCTGGAAAGTGTTGGTAACAGTTAGGTTAATTGCTTTGTTAATTTGCCAGTTAAGACTTACTAGTCATTTTATTACTATCTTGTTTTAGGTTTTATTTGCTGACCTTGTGGAGTTTCGTATGTATTTGTCACGTGATACCAGGTTCCTACAATCTGAACAGACTAATTGCCATGTATGCAAATAACGTATTTGTAATAATCTTGCTATCCTTGCTGTTGTGATGATCATGATGTATCTGCAAATTTACAATTTATTATAGTACATGCATAGTATTGTTAATTAACTCAATTACATCTCATGCTATTAACCAGTAACGTTTTTGAAACTACCAGGTACTACTATGAAGGTCAATGTGAATGTACATATTAATTGTTGAATATATATTTATTTTGAATATATATTTATCCAGTGTGTATAGTTGGACAGCTTTGAAGTACAGTCAATTAAATCACAGAGAATCAGAATGGAAGAACATTTTAACCATCTAATTTTAATCTTCTGCATTCTTTCTACTTCACAACAGTTCAACTCGTGGGTATTGTAGGTGTAAATAGTAGGCATTGGTAGCCTCGTCCTCAGACTCACGTGAGCTTGGCAGTGTCCGGTTTCGTATTACACTTTCAACCTCTCAGTGAGTAGTTGTAGAAATACAAAGTGAATGACCAAGTGACTGAGCATTAGTGACAATTATGAATATTATTTTTATAGCACAATAACATCAACTAAGACTGCAAACTGGACTTTTTGACAAGTGTGTGATGCTTATAAATTATGGTGGCGAAATTGGGGCCATGCAACTAGAACATTATCCAAGTTAAAGTTTTGATATCAATATTATTGTCAAGTGTACGTTTAATTATCAGATTTCTATCAGCGACTATCTGTTGAATAGATTGCGCAGTGGCTGTTTATATTGATGTCCTACTGCAGTTACAGACCCAATATCTGTAACAACAATAGTATCATAAATTCGATCTTATTTGAACCCTATAATTGTACTGAAACACATCTCTAAGGCGCTGCTTGTAGTGTAATATCATAGCGACTGTCGTTTCAGGTGACCTTAAAGTCAGTAATTAGTAATGAGAGTTACTGCATACGGGGCATAAATGTCGCTCCAAGTTACGCAATGTTAGATTCCCTTATGAATGTGGAAAGCAACGAATGGGATTGATTTCGCGTAGCATTCAGAGGCGAGGCAGATCCATACGGGGGTACTGCATGCATATGGGGTACGTGCTCCCTTTCAGCAGAGTGAGTAAGGATCGCCTCAACGACTTGGATGCTCGATAATGTATCTGTGTCCATTGCCATTGCATGTCTCGAACTCTTGATCAGTTGCCTCAAATGGTTCGCAAATGTCAGATAGATGACTCAAGAACCTTGCCAAGTAGTTCACCATTCTTAGCAAGCGACGTACTCTTGCAATATTGGTCGGTTTTTGCATCTTCATGATTGCTTTAATCTTTGATGGGTCGGGTTGATGACCTTCCCTTGTCAAAATGTGTCCCATGTAGGTCACTTGTGACCTTGCAAATTTGCACTTGTCTTTGTTGAGTGTGATATTCTGTTGTCTGCATCTGTTAAGGAGTGTAGTCAGATTCTTGTCATGATCTTGTCTTGCTTCATGCTTGGTTGTTGAAGAATTGTCACAGGAAATTCTGTTGCTAGGAAATTCTGTCGCGGCGACAAAATTTTCTAGGAAATATTGTCGCTCTATTTCAACGTAGCGACAGTATATCCTAGGACATTCTGTCGCGTCTAGGAAATTAAGTCGCTAGCGCTGACGAAGTACAACAGAAGGCTATGCGAGCCCATCTCCTCAAGGTCATTGAACTCAAGGTTCTCGTGCCATTTCCAGCAGTGAAAACAAACAAGAGGATGAAGCGTGAGTGTTTGCACAGGGAACGCCTTCGAGTATACTGTGCCTGCAGGTTACCAGATGATGGAAGGAAAATGATGCAGTGTTCTTCCTGCAAGGAGTCGTATCACGTCAACTGTGTAAGTGTGCCAAAGAAAGTACTGAAACGCAGCAATGATCCATGGTCCTGTAACTCCTGTAAGCAATAGTTTAGTTGTAATTTGTGTTCGCCTTGTATCATGCATCAGTTTGAATCAGTTAGTCTTCTGGTTGCAGTAATATTTCCTTTTACCATGCAAACTTTCATATGTAGTTGCAGAAATAAATAAGCAAAAAGGTTGCACATGTATATAAGCAGTGGTTAAAACAGATGGAAAACAAGTTGTATAGAAAAAATGAAGGTATGTAGCACATCAACATAATTATACACGTATGCACTTGGCAAGGGCAGTGTTATATATACCTAACAATCATAAGAAATAAACAACTGAGAGGTCATATTCATAGTATAGTGCACGTGAGGATACCATGTTTTATCAGCACAGGTCTTAAAGATAATCTGGGAGGTTTCATTAACCTCACAAGCTAATGTTAGCCGAGTTTTGGAGTACAGATACATGCGCACTTGCGATGGTGTACTGAGCGGCAAAATTTCCTAGACGCGACAGAATGTCCTAGGATATACTGTCGCTACGTTGAAATAGAGCGACAATATTTCATAGGAAATTTTGTCGCCGCGACAGAATTTCCTAGCGACAGAATTTCCTGTGACACCATTACCAACAATAAGGATATCATCAGCTATGGTGAATTCTCCAGATAATCCTTGTACTGAAATATTTGTAGTGCTGTTGCTAATCCGAAAGGCATCTATTTCCATTTCTATAACCAGTATGGTGTATTGAATGCTGTTAATCTACTTGTATTGTGATCCTGTTCAATGTGCCAATAACCATTCTTGACATCAATGACACTAAAGCCTTTGGCTTCTGCTAGTTCTGGCAACAGTTCGTCGATGATCGTATGCATTGGATACGGCTGCCGACCTGCACAGGGTTTGTGCAAAGGCTGCGGATCTATGCATACTCTAATTTGCTTGTTTGCCTTCTGAATAGTCACTAAGCTTGATATACATTCCACTGGAACATGAACGTTGTCTATCATACCATTTCTCTCATCTCATCTCAGTAACTCAGACATCAGTTGATCCTTCACTGCAAGTGATAGTCGCCAAAATGGCATTTTCACTGGCTGTCTTTGAGGATTGACATCCGAATGAAGTTTCCTTTTCAGTTTGCCAACTTCTCCACTGAAAACATCACATATTGTTGCAAAACGTCTTGTCTCACTTGCTGCATCTTGTCACTGTTTGTATTTGGTTTATTGAAGCAGACTGAAAATTGTCATGATATAGTTGGAGAAGCTTCATCTCCTGGCTTGTTCTAGCTCCTAGGACTGGCATTGCTGAGCTCTCCACCACCACCAATTCCTTCTGGTACTGCTTGCCATTCTTCGGATTCTTTACCTGTAAATAGCATTTTCCTATTGGCTTTGTCTTGCCTCCATCATATTAAAAGTAGTGAGAATTTGTGTTGTAGGCTGTAACTTCTGCATCTTGTTCACATCAGAGGTTGTAATCACGTCGCACGTGGAACCTAGCTGTGTCAAGCTGAAATGTGATCAGGGCACCTACTACTTCCAATGGTGCATATAATCTGTTCTGATACATTCTTTTCTGGCCTACTGAATGAATTGCATCATGTGGTGTAAATGTCAGTGTCGCGAGCGAGAATTCAAGAGCCTCCGTACGCGGAAGATGTGTGTGTGTGTGTGTGTGTGTGTGTGTGTGTGTGTGTGTGTGTGTGTGTGTGTGTGTGTGTGTGTGTGTGTGTGTGTGTGTGTGTGTGTGTGTGTGTGTGTGTGTACACAAGTATAAATGTATAACAATCTTGTCAAACTTCACGCCGATGACAGTTAACATTAATTCTCTTAGTTGCTCTCAGTCACACCGACCCTTCGCTACGGAACTTCTTCTACCTCGTCCGTCACTCTCTTTCTCTCCCACACTCTTCCTTCCTGTCTCCCCGCTGACCGACGAATTGCATTCTTCAAATAACTGCTTCCCAATATATAGTATTAGCGTCTCCCCTCAATCCCATGTATAGTATCGCAGCCCCTCCCAAACTTCAAATTTAGAGACGTGACATATATCTCCCCCGTTTGCAACTCAAACACGTCTTTGTTGGTCGCCGTTAGTACACCCTACTCAGGAAGTCGGCTCCGACATTTTTCGAACGTTTGATAACTTACACCGTGAAGCTGTAGCTTTGCAGATACATGGTCCACCTCATGATTCTATCGTTCTCGAATTTCGCTCTATCCAAGTATGCTAGCGGTTGATGTAGATTCGTACCCATTCCTCCTCGCGCGCGCTCCACGTCTTTTGGCACGTGCTTTTTGTTCCACTTGCCAAGAGAAGGACTGGTAACATATTACGTGATGTGACCATTTATCTCATTAGTTTAATTAGAAACCGATCCTGTAAATTGTTGCCACCTGCACTGATAATATGGTGTCGAGTAATTAGTCCCACGAGAGTACAACGCTAAACGTCGCAGGCCAACACAAAAAAACACAAAGCTTTACGCTCTTTCTAGGGACTGTTCAGAAATTAGAATTACAAAGTAGATCGCTTTCGTTGCAACGAGCGAAATCCTCGCTTCATGAACGTTGTAGCTTCACTATCTATCGGTAGCGAATGCACCTCGTACGCGCTCCTTTCGTCTATTGGCTACCATTCGCTTCATACTGAGCAGCTAGAGACATCTCTGTCAATTCCGGCTGGAGAAGACGTCGTCGTCATGATGTCCACTGCAGAGACACTAATGAGTTTGCACCTTGCGTGACGACAACTATTGCTAATAACTGTCTAATAGTCAAGGTAATTGCTACTCAATATATTCTTATAGGATCCTACTCGTGCCCTTGTAGCAACATTTTTTCGTCTCGGTTGCAGTTTTGACCAATCAATACACCGAAAACGTACCACGTGAAGAACTAGTTCTTCACGTGACATAATATGTTACCTGTCCTCCTGGCGAGTGGAACAAAAAGCACGTGCCAAAACACGCGGAGCGGGCGCGAGGAGGAGGACTGGGTACGAGTTTAGGTTGATGGTCTGTCTGGAGAATAAATTCTACTCCATAGATGAATCTCAAGAACTTTCTAAACCCCCCCCCCCTCCGACAACGGCTAAACACTCATTCTCGATGGTACAGAATTTTCTCTCTCGGTCGCTGAATTTCTCACTTGGGTATCCTACCGGGAATGGTTTTCCTTCGTGCGCCCACGCATACATCTGAAGCGTCCACTCGAATCAAGATACGCCTATCATGTTCAGGCAGCTTGAGTATGGGTCGGCCAGGTAGCGCTGTCTTCAGCGCCTAATACGCCCTGCCCTCTATTACGCTTCCTTCCATTTCAGTTTGTTTGGCAATCCTTTCTTTGTCAAGTCGGTCAGAGGAACTGCTATGGCCTCATACTTGGGTAAATATTCCTTATAGAACCCTGTTAGTCCTAGAAATGCGCGCAATCCTTTCTCCGTACCGGGCCTCGTAACTTTCCTAATTTTTAGGGCATTTTCCTCGTTCTGGTGAATAAGGCCGTGTTCGATCTCGTGGCCGATAAACGACAGCGTACGCGCTCCGTCGACACATTTGAAAGGCATAATTGTCAGAACGGTTTGGGCGATCCTCCTCAGAACACCGCTGAGAGCGGTAACATGTTTTCCGATGTAGGTGTATGAACGACGATGTCATCAATGTAGTGGTTCGCATACTCCAGTCCTTTCAGTAACTTTTTCAATCCTCTCACCAAAGTAGCTGCGAAGTTGACCAATCCGAACGGCATTCTGACGAATTCATAGGTACCGTTGTACACCACAAACGCGGTTTTGGGTACATGTTCAGTCTCCACGGGGAAGTGTCAGTAGCCTTTACATAATTCTATATTTGTAAAGTATCGGTCTCGGGAAAGATCTTGAACTATATTCACTAAAGGTGTCGTAGGCTCGGGGTCGCATGTGGTCAGACGATTGAGTTTTCTATAATCCATGCAAAGCTGGTTTTTTCCGTCCGGTTTCCGAACTAAAACGACTGGAGATGCGTATGGCAACTCCGATACCCGAATGATATTCATTTTCACCATCCCTGATATCATTTTCTAGTTCAGGCTTTATATGAAACGGTATTGCGTATGGCTTAGACTTCACCGGACGATCAGACGTTAGTCGAATCCGATGTACGGACAAGTCTGTCGAGCCTGGAAGATCATTAAAAACGTTTCTAAACTCTTCGTTTACCGCTCGAGCTTTTCTTCTTTCTTCATACGGCAACTCTTCACTTATTTGTACGTCCTCTTCGGTCTTTTTGGGGCGACAGGTTTCTTGCTGGAGCAGGCTGTTCCCATCCACGGAGTCGTCTTGATCCCATCCATCTGCTTCCAATATTGTCGCACTTGATACCTCTAAAAGCCATTCTCTCGAAGGTCGTTTACAAAGCTTGCCGTCGGTGTCACTCCTCGAGCGGTACCTTTTCAGTAAATTCGCATCGTAAATCTTTTTCTTTCCCCGTACTTCGACTTCATAAAATCATTGATTGCGACGATCTTGGTTACTCGGAATGGTCCCGGCCAATGCATTAACAGCTTGTTATTGTCCGTTGGTAATAGCATTAGCACTTCGTTCGCCACGGCAAACCGTCTCTCATTTGATCTTTTGTCGAAGGATCGTTTGTAGCGTCCTTGAGACCTCTCTAATTCATCACGAGCTACTTTCATAATCTCCTCCAGACTTTCTCTCGTTCGAACACATATTGATAGCTAGTACTCGTCTCGGTCTCGCCCTCTTCCTCTGTCCATATCGATCACAGAATCCTCATCGGTCCTCTCACCGTTCTCCCTTTGAGCAGTTCGAATGGAGCAAATCTCGTAGACTGTTGAGGGACTTCACAGTACGCAAACAAGAGGACATTGATATAGCGGTCCCACTGCCGTGGTTTTGCGCTACATAGTCTCTTTAGCGTAGATTTTTAGCGTAGCGTTGAATCGTTCCACTAACCTGTTTCACATAGAGTGATGTGGTAGTTAGATGTCGGATGCTGAGTAGACGTCATACTTCTTTCATACAGTCTGAAGTAAACTGAGTTCCCCTATCGGTGAGTAACTCTTCTGGAACCCCAATGCGGCTATAAATATTCACGAAGGCCTCCGCCACGTTCTCCGCGGTAACTTTCTTTAGCGCGACGGCTATGGGATATCTTGTAGCGTAATCAACCTACTTAATGATGTACCTGTATCCGCTGTCTCTAGGAGGACAGATAGGTCCTACCAAGTCGACGGCTACCCTCTTGAATGGAATATCGATCACAGACATCCTTGGAAGAGGCACCCAGGGTACTGTGCCTTTAGGATCGGTTTTTTGGCATACGTCGCATGATCTGCAGAACCTGGTCACGTTGCTTTGGATCCCTGGCCACCAGAAGTCGCGTTGATGATCCTGTCTCTCGTCTTTGTTATACCAAGGTGTCGGCTCATCACCGACTCGTTTTCAATCTCCATAATCTGCTTACAAAGTGTTTTCGGGACGATCACTTAACGTATCTGCTCTCCCTTATTCGCTTTGAGGTGCTTGTACAGTCGATACCACGCGCCGTTTTTGAGTTTGAACGTTACTTTTTGCCATCCTTTTTGGCATCCTTTTGTATGCGTTCTGGTTTCGTCTTGGTACGTGCGCAGCGATTTGTCTTCCGATTGCAAACGTGACAGTCGCGTTCTGTCGACATCCATCCATTCCTTCTAAGTGCTCGTCAGCAACGGGTTACTCCGGTCGGTCCTTTTTTAAGCCACTCGGTTAACGCACTGTCCTCCCACCGATTCACTCTCGGTTCGTTGGGATCTTTGGCATGGGGACGTTTCCGATAGCGACATCGTAGATCTCGTCGCGCGGGCACAGAGCCTTCAAGTCTCCTGTGAGGTATGGAGTATCGATCTCTATTATCGCCAATCGGACTTCCCTGACCGTGCAGTCCGCTAACTTGATCAACCCAAACTTTCCCGTGTACTGATCTGGTTTGATCAGCTCTTGTTTCACCAGTATGCTACTGCATCCCATGTCGCCTGCATACCCAGTCATCGACTTTCCACTCTCGTACAGGCATCTCTTTGTACTATCCGACACGATCAACGGGCAGTGTAAATTCGGTGGAGATCTGATGCGCCTTTCCGGAGATATCGCGCGGTAGCGGAGGTGTGTTGAATCGGCAGGAATGCGCGTCTTTGCAAAGTCGGGAAGACGACGACAATCTCACTTTCGTGATCTATAGATTCGGCGGCGCGCGAGAGACAAATTCGGAGGTGATCAGATTCACCGTCTTGGAGATCCTCTGCTACACAAACACACACACACACACACACACACACACACACACACACACACACACACACACACACACACACACACACACACACACACACACACACACACCCACACACACAATTTTGAATACCATTACAAGCGCTTAATAGGTAAGTTGGTTATCTTGCACAAGCACACAACTTAACTCTCATATCTGTTACTTTTTAACCATAAAAGCAGCTATGAAACAAACGACGTCCATATGTTTACAGCGCAGCACTCTCTAGCGACTAGTAGTACAGAGAACCATTGCTACTACCAAGAAACCGAGGCTTTCATTTATCTCCCTTTTCTTTGGTTCATCGATATAGTGCAGTCTTCCTTCCTGATGCCAAAAGTACAATCTCCGTTACCTCGAGAAGTGCTTGTACTACCTATCTGCAGTTTCGGGAAAGGTTTCGTGAACAAGCTATAGCTACTGGTAGATCGTATCGAAAGGATACTTCTGCGCTGACTCGCCAAATACCTTGAGAGACTGCTGAGAATGTGGATGCCATTTACTTATTTGAAGAACTTTATCTAACTTTAGATATAGTGTCTTGAGCAATTGCGCCCATATGTACGTATCTGGAGACGATGGGTCGAAATTATGATTGCAGACCAGCATGGGATCACCTACGGATCGAATGAAGCAACTAATTAGAGAAATCTCGTATGGTCTCTATTGCCTTAATGGCCTCTGCATTGGGCATCATATCAATCGTGTTTTGGAGAATTAAGAGGCTTCCTATATCACCAGGGTCTCTTACTGCACTGACACCGAGTGACAGGAATACAAAGTTTCTGTAAGCCTGGCTCCCGCAGTCTCTGAAGCCTACAACCGCACTTGAAAAATACCTACAAATAATAGCGACCCGGCAAGGCTTTGTCAGTCCAGATTCTGGATTCCGTGAGCCAGTCGAATCGCAGAACGCAGCAAGTGGTACTTGATGAGTACTCATCAACAGCACCAGAACCTCTTAAACCCTGTCCACACTAGACCAGAATGGATCGCGATCCGATCGGGATAGCGAGCGTCCACACTGCACTTTGAAAACGCTACTTCCGCCTCATTTTCGAAAGCACGTGACTCATAACCGACGTGTACGTGTCGCTTGTTTGCTTGTGGAAAGCGGATACAGCGACGTAAAGTGACCGAGAACAAAGACGAGTGAGGAGTGTTAAGCTGGATTTACAATATGGGAACGCTTGAGCGTCGCGTCGCGTGCGTCCAGTCACGTTGTCTTGCGTGGGAGTGGCACGTATCGCGTCACACGCGTCGTACCATTCACAATACGATTTCAGCGCGCCGTAGACGTCGCTGCCTGAATTATTGAACTGACCACTCGCACTTCGATTTTCTACTAGCAGAACTCTGCCGGAACCCCCAGCTTGCTCAAAATCAATTTCTAGGCGTTCTCCCATGTACGCAGGTCTTTGTACGTCTCGCAGTTGATCATCCGCAAGAAAGGACAGCTCCCTACACAATCTATAGACCGCTCAACGTCGAGTACAGCGCCCAAATCAATAATCTTTGCCCACGGAAGCCACAAGTTCATCTAGCGTTGGCTGTGATTGGTCGAAATCAAGGTGCTACTTCCGACGCGACGTGTAGAGCTTCCGGTTCGACGCTCAAATAGAACTCGATTCTATTTGAACGCGTCGCGTCGCGAGCGTCGCGTCCGTCGAACGTCGCGTCGCGTAGACCATTTACAATTTGAATTTGTACTACGCGAAGTGACGCGACGCGACGCTCAAGCGTTTGCATATTGTAAATCCAGCTTTAGATGTTCCGACTACGCGCGTATACGCGCGTAGCGTACGTGAGGGTAGCGCTCACAATTTCTAATTGAATTCAACCGATCGCGATCCAGTTGCCAGTGTGGACAGGCCTTTATATACTGCTGATATCTAGTTACTTCTATCTTTACAGGCAAGTGTTTATGATACGTACTTCATGTATGCAGTTTGAAGGAGTGACGAGCATCATGCCTAATATAGGCTATATTGACCAGTCCAGTTAATATAAAAATAATGCTGTTGCGTTGCTAGGTTTATGAGTCACTATGAACGAAAACATTGCAACGGGCGAATACATCAAACGTGTTGCACATAACAAATACGTATACATTGAACAGTGATCAGTACTGAAAAGAGTATATACGTATACGTAAACAGTAAACAGTCAATTATGAATATTAACACTGGCAACGATTTTGATTAGTTGAAGAATCTACACAATCATGTACGTTAGTACTTAACTAGGCGACCATTCAAGTGCATCATTTCATCCATATCAATGCAATTGTATACGCTGCTGGGACGTTACCATACTGCTCGAGGTCCGCCGCGCCGTCCAGTAACTACTCCTGACCATATGTTCAAATGCATCAGTTTGTAGACAACTGGTATGCTCATCGATTGTTGTCCACCTTTTACACTAGCTAGTCGTGTGCGTACGTGCACCACAATGTATACCACTGGTACGCTGATTGATCTCGGCTTGCCGTCCACGATTGCTAGTACTCGAAGTAAGTGCAACACAACTATAAGTTTGCATACTACTGGTATGCCAATTGCTTGCAGTCCGCTGTCCACAATCGCTCGCGGCCTGCGGTTTGCACAGAATGGTCAACCCAATGCAGAACAAGCATGGCAAAACGATAAATCCAACTAAACGTAATCCTAAAACATCAACGCCTTGCTTGCTTCAACACTGACAAAACACACACACACACACACACACACACACACACACACACACACACACACACACACACACACACACACACACACACACACACACACACACGCACACACACAGATATAGATTAGTTAACTTCTCACCCCAAGCCCACGTTTTCTGATATTCTGGACAAGAACAAAACGTTATAAATAAACTCGCGACATAACACCGCACTATCTCTCACCGTCATCTTCGTAAAATACTCCAGGAAGAGCGAAGGAAATTGTATACGGTAACAAATCACTTATCTTGACTTGTATGGAGACGTTTGTCGCTGACTCTGAGCTCAATGCATTTGCAATCGCTCAATCAAATTTATCTTTCAACTCTTCCGAATTAATGATAGATAAAAGTCGCAATCCAGCTCGGGTAGACAACCGTAATAACATCCTAGTATTGTTACTATCAGAAAAAAACTACGTCCACTTCAGACGTTGTGACTTTGGCAAAAGAGCCACGTTTCTGCGAAAAACTTCCTCGCGAAAGTGACTGTCTTCACTACTTATTGTCAGTGTTGCTGTAATTTCGTTATCGATGCAGACAAGTGAGTTTGTGAATACCATTGGATGTAACTTCGTTTCTTTTTTATTCATATCTTCCAAAAACCGGATTGCCAAAAACACCGATGTGACCAAGAGACCATCGACGACTGTCACTATCAAAAAACTCCTTACAAGATGAGTCGACATAAAACTTAATGAAGCCGCTGGTTTCGCATTTTGAAAAAGAAATGCTCCATTTGTCACAAAGGTATCTTCCAATCCGAGAAATGTTAGACTTTGTAAATAGTAAACAACAAAGCTTCTTAAATTCTAGTTCACCACTCAACGGAAGTACTTCTGTCAACAACCAGTGAGTATTCGAGTCTGTCCATTTTGCTTTAATACCACCTATTTCCTTCCGGTGTTCCATATCATTAATGAGATTGTTAGCAACTAATGCGTCGAGCATTGCTCTTTCTGAAAGCGCATAATTAATGTCCTCTGAAAGTTGATTTGCTGTTTCCCAACAAACTTTTTCTCGAAACCTTTTCAACAGAAAATCTACTTTTCCATCAACTACAAGAGATATATAGATTTAGAACACGCAGTCATGACTCGTAGCTCAAAGATGTTGCTTACAAAAGAAGTAATTACACTCATTTAGGAAAAAACAAGACAAAACTCCGTGACCCTTATATACAATCAAATAATTAACAGCGAAAATTGTTAGACAGGCAACACGCTATCCCAGCAAAACTGATTTACTTAAAATATTAACATTTAGTGTTTTTAAACATAAGATTCTAAACTTTGCAGCATGACTACCCAAATCATAGAAAAGGATAAATAGATTGCTCGTTGCTTGTAGCAACCATGGGCGCGTTCGGTTTGCAGTTCTGACAGTTCTAGAACTGCCCGAAAAGCTAGAACTCGCGTTCAATTTAGTTTTGGAACTGCAGGTCACGTTGGCGTCACTAGACACCACATGCTAAGACATTTTTAGCTAAACTATGGTTAAACAGCTAGTCTACAGCTGTATTGTGCTGCTTACATAGCAACACTAGAGTCTACGTGTGCCTCTAGTCATCTATGCGTCATAGCAACACTTAGATTGTTGGCGGCATCTGGTCTTGTGACAATGAGGTCATGCTTAGTATGTGTGACGAGTCATCGAGTCGTTGAGTCGGTTGTCTGTGCCTGAGTTACTGTACCCTAGCGCTTCCGAAAAAGAAGTCTGTGGGGCCAACAGCCATTTTTGTTTCAGAACTTTGGCACAGTGGCTTCCAATCATCGAAATCTGTCCCGAAGTAGTCTCACGTAGCCAGACCGTAATCCTGAGTACTCGTACCGCCTTAGCGCCCGAAAGTATATATATATATATATATATATATATATATATATATATATATATGACGCGGCGGTAAGGTCTGGCTACGCAAGACCAACCGCACACTCGGGTAGCTTTCTGAGGCTCGGAACCTCAGGCAGTGACATCATTCCACCGCACACGTGCAATCCTCTAAGTTCCATCATCTACTATAGAACTTGTGCAATCATTGTGTGTCTTTTCCTGCAGTCGTTTGGTTGCCAAGTTCACGTAGTGGAAAGTTACCAAGACTTGACGTAAACGATTGAATTTGATACTCCAAGATCCCGTTGTTCCCGTGACAATGCTAAAAAGCCTTAGATTCGCCACTGGTATTCAAAATTCCCTCTACACGTGTAGTTCATTATCATTGTCTTGACCGACAGCGTAGCCAAACTGCTAAGACTTGCTACAATCTAATTCTACCCTAACGTTATATGGGCATTCGATTCCATACGCGGGCATTACTTCATCTATCTTGACACGTACTAGATAACTAACTATTTCTCATGGATTAACTACAACAATTGCTTGACGTATGCTCTTTACTTCCTGTTGAGCGTCGATTGCTTTTCAATCCATCAAAAACAAAGTGCATACGCTTTGTCTCAAGCACAGCGTCGTATATGACATTATTGTCTCTACCTATAAACTGTTTTGACGGTAGAAATTGGAGTTTGTTGAAAGCTGGAAAGACTTGGGTCATGTGTATTATGTGTTCTGATATGGGGTGCTGCCTACTGAATCTCAATTGAAAAGGTTTTTGTTGTCATTTAATTCGTTCTACCATTAGTTTAAGAAAGCTACTCCGATAGTTTTATGTCGTCTCCTACAAAGCTTCTGCAGCTGTGTTTTATGGACGTCAATTGTGGTGTTGCTCTGGCAGTCAACTTGGAAAATGACGATCGAGTCATCTGGACCAATTATATAAGGGAAATTTAACTGTTAATAGATGTCACGTCAAGACTATGCTGTATGCAGCGAAAATCTTCTCCTCTACCCGAGATGCTGCAGAAACGCAAGTTACACTTCCCGTTTTCTTTTCTTAGTATACATGCCTATATAATTTGATCTGTTTCACCTGCGTTTTTATTTTGTTTTGAGACGAACGCGATAACCTTAACCTTAAGAATTTCGTCTGAAGAGACACATTTCTCGGGGAACCATATTTCTTACTGCACTGGCTCTGACTAAGGAGAAACCAAATTCGCTATGTTTAATGCTAAAGGGACGTAGAAAGAATTGCCGAAAAGTAGAAGGCAAGCCTAAGTATATGTTAGAAAGAGGAAGGAAACTCACATCACTCAAGATATAGCACTCTTTATTTAATTCATTAAAATTATCAGAAATGACACCTTGCTTCGTAATAGCCGCACGAATAAATTAGATGAGCTGTGAATAGTAAAATAGCTAGACACTTTCTTACAAATTTTTAAAAAATATTGAAATTTTCCAATAATGCTATATCTGATATCTAGCTTTATACGTTGTGCAATGTATACGGATGAAGAAACATTGCTCCTACCATCAAACACAGCGTCAGGATTGCTTACGTTAACTCTGCAGACTACTGTACAATATTCACCAGACACAAACTCGTAACGATGGCATGCAACCTTATAGTGACAATTATTGGCGTATTGACGTTTACGTTTTATGTTTTAGCGCATGAGTTTGTCTACGGACTACTGCACAAATCTATTCTCGGTCTGAGTAGCTAATATTTTTCAAATTAATTATTAGACAAGTGCAAGTCGAAACGAATGTCATTAAGATTAATTGTCTTATCATCACTTAGCATTCAAGAGTCGTACCGCAATAATATTCTTGTTATATTTTTTGCTATTAGTCAACTAATGCTCCAAACAACAGACTGATTTATGACATTTTCCACATTGAGTAAGTACCGTATATCTAACTATTCAAACTTCTCTCTAGTTCAATTATACTCACCATCATTGTCTAAAGAAATACAGATATCTCTCATGACGGACAACATTGCCAAAGTGCAATGTCTTGCGACAGTCCAATTCGACATTATCTTTAGTAATTGTTAACGTATATTCGTTTATCTTGTACGTACAGATTTTTTCGGTCAGAGCGTGTACCGCAATAGACAGAAAGGTCTCTTATAACTCGGACTTGTATAATTTTATGAGCAGCAAAAATATCTTTAATTAGATGTTAGTAATCATATGTCAAGATAAATAATTTGTGACTGTATACAATAGATACTTAAGAGCGAAAATTGATAGAAAAAACAGGTAACAAGCTACCCAGAAATGACTATAAAAGTAGTAGCATTTGTGTTTTAAAAGTTAAAATCCTACTCTTTAGAGAATGACAACAAAAATCATATACGGCAGCAGTTGTTTGTGAAAAGGATCGATAGACAGCTCGTTGCTTTCAGCAACTATGCTAATTGCTTGTGAATGCACTCGACATCTAGCACATTGAACCTGAAGTTGAAATGCCACAATCATAATATACTGTGATACATATACTGCACAACCAATACCCCACCCTACTTTAATTAATTAATGTGCATACATGACGTCATTGGACAACTTACTATTGTTGGTGTCTGGTTTTTTAGGTAATAGTTAGAGAACGTTTCCAAGGGCTGCAAGTGTTCTGCTAACTGTTTAAGCACGTGACGTGATCTATCCTGAACTAACTTATCTCTATTATAACAGCAACAATAATAATTTATTCTCTAACACATCACACGGTGTAGTTCTAGTTTCCTCTTAAGTTCAAAAGAAAGAGAAAAGACAAGAAAACTATACATATAGAAAGCTAGTAAAACGACGCATGCACTCCTTAATTAGACCACTGTGGGTCGCCAGGAACAATAGTTACGCAAAAAATTAAGTTGCACGAAAAAGTGAAGAGAAGAGCAAGATTTTTCTGAATGCGTTTGGTCTAGATACACTCTGCACAATCCACTATTGCGTAATAACGTAAATAATCCCGATTTATAGCTAGCTATAGATAGCGAGCCGAACAGTCTTATTACAAATATCTTGTGAATGACACCGCAGCGAGCGCACGGGAGCTTCAGGACCTGCATGTGACTTCAAAAGCACGACTTTCCTGGAAGACGCAAGGAAAGTGAACATTCTATAGACGTACAGTACTACTGCAATCTAGCAGACGCTTGCACCCGGATTAACGAGTTAGTTACTTTTCTTCATAGAAATGTAGATTTCTCATTGTAAAATAGCAATGAACTAATAATGGGTGGACATTGCAAGTGAATCAGTTTAGGGTCTCCAATCGTGTGCATGTAAATTTATGCATTTGCCTTCGCTTGTACGTTGTGTTCGTTCGCAACTCATGAATAGGCGAATGATTATTTCTAGAGGAAGCATCAGTATGTGATGACGTCGTGACGCCGTCGTACTTTGGTCCGGCGGCTTTGATTATATTCGAACGCTCCCGTACGTAGAGCAGCCGACCTCTGTATACGAGCGGGCCAGTCAAGATTGTTTGACGTTCCACAACGGTAACTATCTAGACACATTAGTGTTACTCATGACCTTGTGGTGTAACCGTGTTCGGTTTCCGTGCATGGAGAAGATGAGAACACCGTCTATATAAGGGAACTGCATGAATACGACAAGTAAATTAATTAAGACATGCTGGAGACGAGACGACGATCAATGTGCTATGCATGTATCAATTCGCTCGACGCTATGTTACCTTGGGATTTATAATTATAGATAAGAGCCTTACAACGGAAAAGACGTTTGTCAGGATGCGGGCAGCATGTAGATAGAGAAACATCAATCGCCTTAGATAACCACCCTTCTTTGGGGGGAATCTCCCGTACTTAAAACGCTCAACTGCTATATAGGGAGAAGATGTTTCAGGTCATAACCAACTGACTGATTGAAAGAAGTGACACAACGAAAACCACGAGTGACCTTGGCTTTCCGTTGCACTATGCATCTATTCCAATCACTAATAAGAGATAGCAAATGAATAAATAAATAAATAAACAAATAAATAAATAAACTTTTATAACTTAATATATAACTTTTGAAGAAAAATTTTAAATTACAAAATTTTAGCGATAAAATTTTAAATGGCAAATACTATGGAGTTAATGACTTTAGCGAGTAAAAATATGTAATGGGATTTGACGCGGTTTTGTTGACGGGCACTGTCATCTTTGCTGTTTATGCAAAGCGTCGTATTATCTCGCAACCTAGTCTAACCCGCATGCAATAATGAAAAATTGTGTAACGGACACAGAAAGCACTGCCACATAGTTCTAGCTTGTAATCCGTGTCGCTGTCACACTTTCCACACATTCGAGTACTCTGGCGTCCACACCAATAGGTGAAGGTCAGGCATGGTGATAGGGACCGTAGTGTGTACCACAACCGCTGCACACATAGATGGGGAAGTCTTGAATGCATTCCATTTTATCAGATTGACCAACACCCATCCCGTTGCAAGTGATATTATAATACTATCATCTGTACGCGTATAGGCTTGTTGACAACCGTAGAAACCGTAGAGACGAACTGCAGATGGACGTATTAGAACCGATACCCTAAAGCGCGAGATGTCCACTAGCTGACAGCTATCTATCTAAGAATGGACTGACATCTGATTGGACAAATTAAAGAGCGAAAGTCTTACCTAGAGACGAGGTTGACTCAACAAGAAATTTGTCTACGGTACAGTGTCTCATTTGTGTCTTTATTGTTTTACTTGGACTCTCAACTTTCGGGAATGAACGTCCACTGCAGAGAACTAAGGATAGTATGCACCATTAAAAATCCCATACCAGCTCCTGAACGATGTAGACTGAGACATAAAACGTTTGGACAAAAAGATATCAACTGGATTAGACTTGCACCTGATGAAGAAATCGTCAGCATTCACAATACAAGCTTCACCATCTCTTACTGCTTGGGTCGCTGTCTTCGACACAATACACAAACGTCAGGACACGTGATCAACGACGAATATGCGTTACACATGCAAAATCTGGTGAAGAGTTGCGAAGACAAATACATGAACTGTGAAGAGCTGAGTCCGTGCTGTGTCCCTAAATGATACCATGGAGACAACAATCGAGGCAATATCGAATTCAATAAAGCCAATGTTCATGTCGAGTATGTGAACAAGAATGGACATGTAAAACATTTTTCCTATGAATTTCTGAATCCCACAGTTTGTTACTGTCAATAATGGAATGGCTAGACACTTTCTTACAAATACTCAAAGAATTCTATTGTTATCACTAGATGATGTGCAAAGTTGATAAATGTTTTAAATATCTAATTTTGAAAAATATTAGAATTTTTCAATAATGTCTAAGGTATATCTGATTTCTAGCTTTTTTCGTTGTGCAATGTGTACTGATGAAGTACTATTGTTTCTACTACTAAATATAGCGTCACTATTGCTTAACTGTGCAGATTTGGACAATATTCATCACATACATTGTAACAATGGCATGCACCCTTAGTGTGACAAATATTACCGTATTGGCGTTTACGTTTCACTTTTAGTCCATGAGTTCGTCTACGGACTACTGTAGAAATCTATTCTCTGCCTGAATAGCTAATATTAAAAAATACAACCTCAATTAATTGCATGAAATACAATTTCATGAAACCGTATTTTTGCGAATCCAAAATACGCGAATCCAAAATAGGGCGCAAAAATCCATAAAAAACCATTCCAAAATAAGACGTACCAACGGAGTTTCTAACCATGTACTGAAACGCCGCGCCCTAGCTAAACATTACACGTATTTGTTGAAACCCTGTCTTGGAAATTACCGTAAACATGAAAACTTCTAGTAAAGTACGGGACGTGTGAATAGTTGACAGTAGGTTTCATTCAGCTTGTGAAGGTATTTCTTGGTTGTCAAGTACACAATCAATCCCTAGCAACAATACAAAAGGATGGGCACCGGAACTTCACGAGGCTTTTCGTCGCCATTTGGTCAATTGCATGAATCGTTTCTATACTGATCTGCAGCCGGACACTGAAACGATTTTTGAAGTAAGTCTTGTAATGAACAGTGGTCGTGGAGAGAAGAAATTTGAGGTTCGTGTCCTCGAGAAATTGCCCTTATATGAACACGCCCATTTCTGTTGTGCGACGCGAATTACGAGCCTCGGTAAACAAGTTACTGTATCAGATAAACATCATTCGTATGGAGCCTAACAAACAATATTTATTATTAATGTGACAAAATTTGGAATCGTTTGCAACCAATTGCTCGCGTGCGGGCACTGCCTCCTCTCAGCCGACGTACAAACGTATACTGAGAATGCAACTTGAGCACGCGCGAACAATCTCAGCACGATTACAATCTGCTGAGCGCAAATAGCACAGTACACCTTCTCCGCGCTTATATGCAGCAGACATACATCATCGCCACGTGACTAGAATGGGCGTTGGCGATTTGTGGAGCAACAAAGCATGACACGTTCGTATCACTTCCAGTCCAGCTTGGACCGGACAAAATTAAATCAGTTCTATCAATCTGGTTGTCGTTCGGGCTGCAATCCGGTTGCCGTAAGGCGCTTTCTTGGTGGCTAGGCGAACCGGAGCAGACAGGAAAGGACTGGATTGCTGTCCGACAGATATTGTAAACTAGAGTGATATGTTGCGAGTAAGACCGCGTGACCGTCATTGAGTGTCCGACCGAGGATGATGTTGTCTGTCACTGTCTTCCTTGTGCTTTCTGTTGTCGGCCAGACGAACGGAGACACTCGGCGCCTCACGTGCACAGACGCAAGAAGGCAGTGCGAAGGCGAGGTGATATGCAGATATTTGCTCTTCGACTACGTGTCCATGTGCGCGACGGTCATGCACAGTGCAAACACGTGCTCACAAGTATGCAAAGACAGCTACATCAAACTGATTTCCAACTCGGTGGGAAGCCTCTTGCACGAATGCAACTGCGGAACAGGAGTTCTGGGAGACATATGCACGTCTTTTGAGAACTCCGTCATGACGAAATGCTTTGGAAATGTCAGACCGACCTCTCCGGCTTCCGGCTTCAATCACACTGGACAGTTCACTTGTTTCGACTTCATGAGATGGTGCTGGATTACCTCCACGTGCGCATCTCGATACCTCGATTACTTGGACGTCTGTTCGTTTACCCTAACGCACTTCACTTGTACACAACAGTGCAACGAGTCGTTCTACAGTCTACTTCGGCATCCAATCGGCAACAAGTTCTCAAGCTGTGATTGTGGCAACAACACTTTGTGTCAATTTACACTAGACCATACGATAAGAATCTGTTATGGTGGTAACTCGCCGGTTCCACCTCCGGTAGTGGATGTACCAACAGTGAAACCGGTTGGCTCCTGTGAGAGAGCTTTCTATAACTGCTTCGTGGACAAGATTGGTTCGTGTGGAACCGACGTCATTCTTACACAGAGTTATTGCAGTAAATATTTTCCAGACTCTCTTAGTCTTAGGTGTCCTGCGTCATGTGCAGACACAATGAAAACTGTAATATCTACCATTCCGTATGCAAGCGAGCTGACGACGTGCAATTGTCTAAATTCTACGTCAACAGAGTGCTTTGCCATTATGGGAACACGAAGACTGATTTCTCTGTGTGGAAGCACAGCTTCTGCGGCGGCTAAAATTTATAGAAGTGCATTGCATAATCTAGTCCTCACATTAATGTTATCTGCTATTGGATGTGTCTTGCTGATGCTGTAAGTTGGACACGAAAAACTGTTACTTCGAGTTGTTTGGTAGACACTTGCATTTGTTTCTATCAGTGCCGTTGACGATGCTTTTGCTAAGTTATCTAAATTTGAAATTAATGCAATATAAAATAGAACGACCAAACCATACAGTTAGTCTATAAAACAAATCTGAAATTCGCAATTTGTGTTGTAACTTTCTTCCAACAATCTGAGACTAAGATATATTTTAGTATACACTTCTAGATCACCATCGCCGTATGTTGGCCTTCGATCATATGTGGAGAAACTGTGCGACAAGGATTCGACTCACGCATGATGGTTACCATAGTAGCGAGAGCCTTCGAGAGCAAGGCCCCACTGTTGTAGACTTGTCACACTGTTAGTGTCACTGTCGACCAGACGCTAAATGTTGTCTATCATTGTTCAAAGTTGCTAGTTGGGCAGTTGCAGACATACGGCGCAATGCAATTTCGATTTTCTGTCTCTGAAATTTCATGAAGACCCAATGCTTAAGGTACCAGACTTATACCAACAGAACTACCCTGAGTAGGCTCCGGACATCATTTATTGTACTACAAAAGGACATTCCGAGACCTCATGGCTGAATACATCTTCATTGGATGGACAAATTACAGCACCGACAGCCCTACTGGAGATGGTTAACAGCCTGCGCAAGTCATCGATGCTCTTGCCGGTCAATGATGTCGTTTGCACTGATGTTTGTGGCTGCATGGAGAATAGTTGTTGTAACAGGCCTCAAGAAGACCGAACTCGATCACGGTACAGATGAAGATGAAGACTCCTGTTGTTAGCGACGAACATAGTAGTTGACCAAAACTAATTATCTAGAAGTTATTAGTCTGAGCTACAAATACACGTGATTCGTGTCGTAATAAATAAATCTGGTTTGGCGAAGCTATCACGTGACTACAGTATAACAAGTCTTTAATTGGCGTTTTAGGAGTACACAATTTGGATAAGGTTTGGCAGAAACTATACGTAACTATTTCTTCCATTTCCAATCTTGGTAGGTTGCGAAACAGCAAGAAATACCAAACAGCCTTGACGTCCAGACTATTGTATGCGCGATATCCGGCAATAAATAAAAGACATGATTACGACACTTTTGGACCTTTGTCGAGATGCCACCAAGTTTAAATCGTCTCTAGAGAACAAGAAAATTCTAATGAAAGTGAGAAATAAATGTTGGCCGAGGTTTAGAGCAAAACTGTTATTTATGCGACTTTTCAGACTTGGCCCACGTACTGTACTGTCGGTGCCTTCGACACAACACACAAACGGCGTGACACGTGATCAACGACGAATGTGCGTTACAAATGCGAAATCTGCTGAAGCGTTGCGAAGACAACAACATGAACTGTGAAGAGCTGAGTCCGTGCTGTGTTTCTAAACGATACCACGGACACAAGAATTAAGGCAAAATCGAATTCAACAAAAATGTTGATGTTGAGTATGTAAACAAGAACGAAATGATGAAATTTTGTTCTAAGAATTTCTAAGTCCCACATGTACAGTTTGTCACTGTCAATAATGGAATAGCTAGAAACTTTCTTACAAATATTCAAAGAATTCTATTATTAGGACTAGTTGATGTACAAAGTTGATACATTTTATAAATATATATTTTTGATAAATATTAGAATTTTGTAATAATGATATATCTGATTTCTAGCTTTTTACGTTGTTCAATGTCTAATAATTAAGTAATATTGTTCCTATTAGCAAATATAGCGTCACGATTGCTTAACTTTGCAGACTATCATACAATATTCACCAGACACAAAGTCGTAACGATGGCATACAACCTTCTAGTGACAATTATTGGCGTATTGACGTTTACAGTTCATGTTTTAGTCCATGATGTCGTCTACGGACTACTGTAGAAATCCGTTCTCGGTCTGACTAGCTTATATTTTTAAAATCTAAGCTCCATTAACTAATTAATTATTTTATAAGAATGCAAGTCGAAACTAATTTCATCAAGATCAAAATATTACCATCATTTAGCATTAAAGAGTCGTACCACAATCATATTCTTGTTATACTTTTCGTTATTAGTAAGTCAATGCTCCAAACAACAAATTGAGTTATGACATTCCACATTGAGTGCGTACCGTATATCTAACTATTCCAACTTCTCTGCAGTCGAATTATACTCACCATCATTGTATACAGAAATACAGATATCTCTCATAACCGACAACGTTGCCAAATTGCTATGTCTTGCGACTGTCCAATTCGACATTAGCTTTAGCAATTGTTACCGTACGTTTGTCTAACTTGGCATTATATGTACACACAGTCTAGTATAATGACAGATTTTTGTTTTTGGTTAGAACGTGTACGGCAATTGACAGGAAGGTCTCTTATAACTCGGGCTTGTATAATTTTATGAGCAACAAAAATATATTTAATTCGAGGTTAGCAATTATATGTCAAGATAAATAATTTGTGGCACTGCATACAATAGATATTTAAGAGCGAAAATTGATAAAAACAAAACAGATAACAAGCTACCCAGAAATAACTATAAAATAGTAGCATTTTGAGTTTGAAAGTTAAAATCCTACACTTTAGAGAATGGCAACAAATATCATACACAACAGTAGTTGTCTGTTGCTTGTAGATAGCTCGTTGCTTGTAGCAACCATGCTAATTGCTTGTGAATGCATTCGACATCGAACACATTGAAACTGAAGTTGAAATGCCACAATCCTATCATACTGTGATGCATATAATGCACACCTAATACCCTCACCCTACCTTAATTAATTAATGTGCATACATGACGTCATTGGACAACTTACTATTGTTGGTGTCCGGTCTTTCAGGTAATAGTTAGAGAACGTTTTACAAGGACTGTTGTGCTAACTGTTTAAGCACGTGATGTGATCTAACGTATCGCTATTATAACAACAACAACAATAATAATTTATTCTCTAACACACCACACGGTGTAGTTCTGCTTCCCTCTTAAGGCTAAAAGAAAAATTAAAGACACAAAAACCGTACATACAAACAGCTAGTAAAATGACGCATGCACTCCTTACCTACACCACTGTGGGTCGCCAAGAACAAAATTACCTAAAATTAAGTTGCACGAAAAAGCAAAGAGCAGAGCAAGCTGTTTCTGAATGCGTTTGGTCTAGATACGCTCCGCACAATCCGCCATTGCGTAATAACGTAAATAATACCGATTTATACCTAGCTAGAGATAGCGAGCCGAACAGTCTCTTACTACAAATATACGACACCGAAGCAAGCGCACGGAAGCTTCAGGACCTGCATGTAACTTCAAGCAGCACGACTTTCCTGGCAGCCGCAACGACTATTACAGTAAACATCCTATAGAAGTAGCAGACGCTCGCATTTGGGTTAACGAGTTAATTATCTTTCTTCATGCAAATGTAGATTTTTCATTGTCATGAACTCAAGAGTAAAATAATGGGTGGACTTTGCAAGTGAATTAGTTTACTATCCCCAATCGTGTGCATGCATATATGTAAATTTATGCATTTGCTTTCGAGAGCAACTTGTGTTCGTACGCAACTCATGAAATTATAGGCGAATGATTATTTCTAGAGGAAGCATCACTATGTATAACGTCGTGATGCCGTCATACTATATTCCGGCCGTTTCGATTATATTCGAACGCTCCCGTACCTAAAGCAGCCGACCTCTATAGGCGGGCCGGTCAATATTCTTTGATTTTACACAACGGTAACTATCTAGACATATTCGTGTCACTCGTTACATATTGTGGTGGTAACCATGTTCTGTTTCCGTGCATGGAGCCCATGAGAACACCGTCTAGATAAGGGAACTGCATGAATATACGACAAGGACACTCTGGAGACGTTCGACGATCAATGTGCTATGTATGTACCAATTCGCCCGACGCTACATTACCTCAGGATTTCTAATTATAGATAAGAGCGCTAGCCTTACAACGGAAGAAACATTTCTCAGGATGTGAGCAGCATGTAGACAGAGAAACATCAACAGAGTATATAACCACACCTTTCTTGGGGAACTCTCCCGTGATTGATTGAGAGAAGTGGCACAAAGAAAACCGCGAGTGACCTTGGCTTCCGTTGCACCAACTATTCCAATCACTAATAACAGATAACAAATAAATAAATAACTATTAAAGCAAAATTTTAAATAGAAGACTGTAGAGTTATTAGCTTTAGCGAGTAAAATATGTACTTGTATTTGATGCATTTTATTGGCGGCACTTTTGTCTTTCTGATTAATTAACTAGGACTTTGTCCTTTGCTGTTTATATTATGCAAAGCGTCGTATTACCTCGCATACAATCTAGTCTAACCCGGCATGCGATAATGAAAAATTGTGTAACAGACACAGGAAGTACTGCCCCATAGTTCTAGCTTGTAATCCGTGTCGCTGCCACACCTTCCACGCATCCGAGTACTCGGGCGTCCACACCAATAGGTGAAAGGTCAGGCATGGTGAAAGGTACCGTAGCGTGTACCACAACCGCTGCACACATGGATGGGGAAGTCTTGAATGCATATCACTTTGTCAGACTGACCGGCACCCATTCCGTTGCAAGTGATATCATGTTTTGACATCTGCACGCGTAGGCTTGTTGACAACCGGAGAAATGTACAGTAGAGGGACAAACTGATCGACGTAGTAGAACTGACATTACATAGCAGGATATCCACTAGGCTAGCTGACAGCTAGCTATATAAGAATGGATTGAAATCAGATTGGACCAATTGAAGAGCGAAAGTCTTATCTAGACGAGGTTGACTCAACAATAAATTTGTCTGCACATGGCTATGATACAGTGTTTCATTTGTGTCTTTAGTGTTCTTCTTGGACTCTCAACTTTCGGGAATGGACGTCCACTACAGAGAACTAAGGATAGTATGCACCATAAAAATCCCACGCCAGTTCCTCAACGATGCAGACTGAGACATAAAACATTTGGACAAAAAGATATCAACTGGACTAGACTTGTACCTGATGAAGACATCGTCAGCATTTTTCACAATACAAGCTTCAGCATCTCTTACTGCTCAGGTCGGTGTCTTCAACACAACACACAAACGGCGGGACACGTCATCAACGACGAATATGCGTTACAAATGCGAAATCTGGTGAAGAGTTGCGAAGATAACAACATGAACTGTGAAGAGCTGAGTCCTTGCTGTGTTCCTAAACGACATCACGGACACAACAATCGAGGCAAAATCGAATTTAAGAAAACAAATGTTGATGTTGAGTATGTGAACAAGAATGGACATGTAAAACGTTTTTCCTATAAATTTCTCAATCCCACAGTTTGTCACTGTCAATAAGCAACAGCTAGACACTTTCTTTTAAATATTCAAAGAATTATATTATTAGAACTAGTTGATATACAAAGTTTATACATTTTATAAAAAATCAATTTTGAAATTTTTCAATATGGTGTATAGATGTCTGATATCTAGCTTTTTACGTTGCATAATGTATACTGATGAGATAATATTTTTTCTAGTATCAAATAGAGCGTCACTATTGGATAACTCTTCTGACTAATGTACAATATTCACCAAACACAAACTCGTAGGTAACGATGGCATGCAACCTTATAGTGTCAATGAATGGCCTATTGACGTCTACGTTTCATGTTGTAGTCGATGAGTTCGTCTACGGACTACTGTATGTACAAATCTATTCTCGGTCTGATTAGCTAACCCTTATAACATCTAACCTCAAGTAATCAATTATTAATATAAATGCAAGTCAAAACTAAAGTTATCAATATTAATTATATTACTACTTAGCATTCAAGAGTCCCACCGCAATAGTATTGTTGTGATACTCATCTCTAGTAGTCAGTCAATGCTCCAAACAACAAACTGAGTTATGACATTCTAAATTGAGTACCATATAAATAAATAACTATTCAAACTTCTCTCTAGTGCAATTATAGTAAAATAGTAACAATTTGACATTTCAAAGTTAAGATTCTATACTTTACAGCATGACTACCCAAATCATAGAAAAGGATAGATAAATAGCTCGTTGCTTGTTGTGCAATCATGGGTGTGTTCAGTTTGTAGTTCCTAATCATCAGTTATTTGCTTGATATTCGACTTCGTCTGTGGCAAATTATATGACTGATGGAGACTTTGGAGATTGCCAATATCTTGTTTCAAGTCATCCAAGTAATATATATCTCACAGCTTCTCACCTTGTTCATCACCAAGGCGGTCGCAGATGTCGCCTAAGCTAATCATCGAGTATATAAAGAGACTTTCATTCATTGCCGCTCTCAGAATCGTTCAATGCGTTTATAGCTATAAAAACTTTTGGTGTTCATTTGGTAGAGCTTGTTTGTTCACATAAACAAGCATTGTAATTTTACTGCAAAAAACCTTTTACGAAGAGGAAGGAGACGACGACGAAAAGGATCGAGTAGGATGAGAAAGCGAAAGAGGAATATAAAGACGATGACTGACTGCAATGAATCATTATGATGATTGTGAACACTCACAGTATAGAATTGTTAACACAATTTGTTTGAAAACACATAAACCGTGCTACGTATACGTGCACGCGACAGGGAAACGCATGCACTCTTAGTGCATGCATGTGAACGCGTAGTCTTGTTGACAACCGGAGAAATGTAAAGTGTAGGCAAACTAATCGACGTAGTAGAACTGATATTTGAAGCAAGATGTGACAGCTAGTCTATGAGAATCAGATCAGACAGCGAAAGATCTACGAGGTTGACTTAACAACAAATTTGTCTACACATGTAGACGGTGCAGTACGTGTTTCATTTGTGTCTCTAGATATTATTGTTCTTCTTGGACTCTCAACTTTCGGGAATGGACGTCCACTACTGAGATCTAAGAACAGTGTGCCCATGCCAGTTCCTGAATAATGCAAATTGAGACATAAATTTGGACAAAGCGATATTAGCTGGGCTAGACTTGTACAATCTGATGAAGAAATTGCCAGCATTCACAATACAAGCTTCACCATCTCTTACTGCCCGGGTCAGTGTCTTCAACACAACACACAGACAGCGGGACACGTGATCAACAACGAATATGCGTTACAAATGCAAAATCTGGTGAAGCGTTGCGAAGACAACAACATGAATTGTGAAGAGCTGACTCCGTGCTGTGTTTCTAAACGATACCACGGACACAATGATTGAGGCAAAATCGAATTTAACAAAAAATTGTTGATGTCGAGTATGTAAACAAGAACGGAATGGTAAAACTTTTGTCCTAAGAATTTCTAAGTCCCACATGTACAGTTTGTCACTGTCAATAATGGAACAGCTAAACACTTTCTTACAAATATTCAAAGAATTCTATTATTAGGACTAGTTGATGTACAAAGTTGATACATTTTATAAATATATATTTTTGATAAATATTAAAATTTTTAATAATGATATAGCTGATTTCTAGCTTTCATGTTGTTCAATGTATAAAGATTAAGTAATATTGTTCCTACTAGCAAATATGGCGTCACGATTGCTTAACTCTGCAGACTACTATACAATATTCACCAGACACAAAGTCGTAACGATGGCATGCAAGCTTCTAGTGACAATTATTGGCATATTGACGTTTATGGTTCATGTTTTAGTCCATCAGGTCGTCTACGGACTACTGTAGAAATCTGTTTCTCAGTCTGACTAGCTTATGTTTTTAAAATCTAAGCTCCATTAACTAATTAATTATTTTAACACAAATGCAAGTCAAAACTAAGTTTATCAAGATCAAAAATATTACCATCATTTAGCATTAAAGAGTCGTACCACAATAATATTCTTGTTATTTTTTCGTTATTAGTAAGTCAATGCTCCAAACAACAAATTGAGTTATGCCATTTCACATTGAGTGCGTACCGTATACCTAACTATTCAAACTTCTCTGTAGTTGAAATATACTCACCATCATTGTCTAAAGAAATGCAGATATCTCTCATAACCGACAACGTTGCCAAATTGCTATGTCTTGCGACAGTCGAATTCGACCTTAGCTTTAGTAATTGTTACCGTACGTTCGTCTATCTTGGCATTATATGTACACACAGTCTAGTAAAATAACAGATTTTTGTTTTTGGTTAGAACGTGTACGGCAATTGACAGGAAGGTCTCTTATAACTCGGGCTTGTATAATGTTGTGAGCAACAAAAATATATTTAATTAGAGGTTAGCAATTATATGTCAAGATAAATAATTTGTGGCACTGCATACAATAGATATTTAAGAGCGAAAATTGATAGAAACAAAACAGGTAACAAGCTACCCAGAAATAACTATAAAAATAGTAGCATTTTGAGTTTGAAAGTTAAAATCCTACACTTTAGAGAATGACAACAAATATCATACACAACAGTAGTTGTCTGTTTCTTGTAGATAGCTCGTTGCTTGTAGCAACCATGCTAATTGCTTGTGAATGCATTCGACATCTAACACATTGAAACTGAAGTTGAAATGCCACAATCCTATTATACTGTGATGCAGAGAATGCACACCTAATACCCTCACCCTACCTTAATTAATTAATGTGCATACATGACGTCATTGGACAACTTACTATTGTTGTTGTGTCCGGTCTTTCAGGTAATAGTTAGAGAACGTTTTACAAGGACTGTTGTGCTAACTGTTTAAGCACGTGATGTGATCTAACGTATCGCTATTATAACAACAACAATAATAATTTATTCTCTAACACACCACACGGTGTAGTTCTGCTTCCCTCTTAAGACCAAAAGAAAAATTAAAGACACAAAAACTATACATACAAACAGCTCGTAAAAGGACGCATGCACTCCTTACCTACACCACTGTGGGTCGCCAGGAACAATAAATACCTAAAATTAAGTTGCACGAAAAAGTAAAGAGCAGAGCAAGCTGTTTCTGAATGCGCTTTGTCTAGATACGCACTGTACAATCCGCTATCGCGTAATAACGTAAATAATACCGATTTATACCTAGCCATAGATAGCGAGCCGAACAGTCTCTTACTAGAATTATGCGAAACCGAAGCGAGCGCACGGAAGCTTCAGGACCTGCATGTAACTTCAAGCAGCACGACTTTCCTGGCAGCCGCAACGACTACTACAGTAAACATCCTATAGAAGTAGCAGACGCTCGCATCCGGATTAACGAGTTAATAATCTTTCTTCATACAAATGTACTTTTCTCATTGTCATGAACTAAAGAGTAAAATAATGGGTGGACATTGCAAGTGAATCAATGGAGGGTCTCCAATCGTGTGCGTGTAAATTTATGCATTTGCCTTCGCTAGCAACTTGTATTCGTACGCAACTCATGAAATTATAGGCGAATGATTATCTCTAGAGGAAGCATCACTATGTGATGACATCGTGATGCCGTCATACTATAGTCCGGCCGTTTCGATTATATTCGAACGCTCTCGTACGTAAAGCAGTCGACCTCTATAGGCGGGCCAGTCAATATTCTTTGATGTTACACAACGGTAACTATCTAGACACATTCGTGTCACTCGTGACATTGTGATGGTAACCGTGTTCTGTTTCCGTGCATGGAGCCCATGAGAACACCGTCTAGATAAAGGAACTGCATGAATATGCGACAAGGACACTCTGGAGACGTTCGACGATCAATGTGCTATGCATGTACCAATTCGCCCGACGCTACATTACCTCAGGATTTCTAATTATAGATAAGAGCGCTAGCCTTACAACGGAAGAAACGTTTCTCAGGATGTGGGCAGGATGTAGAGGAACATCAACAGGCTTGGATAACCACACTCTTCTTGGGGACTCTCCCGTACGTAAAACGCTCAACTACTAGAGAGATGTTTTAGGTCATATCCAACTGATTGATTGAAAGAAGTGGCACAACGGAAACCGCGAGTGACCTTGGCTTCCGTTGCCCACCTATTCCAGTCACTAATAACTGATAACAAATAAATAAATAACTATTAAAGCAAAATTTTAAATAAAAGAACATATAGAGTTCTGAACTTTAGCGAGTAAAAATATGTACTGGGATTTGATGCGTTTTTATTAGCCGCCACTTTTGTCTTTCTGATTAATTAATACTTTGTCATCTTTGCTGTTTATGCAAAGCGTAGTATTATCTCGCATACAATCTAGTCTAACCCGGCATGCAATTGTGTAACGGACACAGGTAGCACTGCCACATAGTTCTAGCTTGTAATCCGTGTCGCTGCCACACCTTCCACACATCCGAGTACTCGGGCGTCCACACCAATAGGTGAAAGGTCAGGCATGGTGATAGGGACCGTAGCGAGTACCACAACCGCTGCACACATGAACGGGGAAGTCTTAAATGCATACCATTTTATCAGACTGACCGCCACCCATCCCGTTGCAAGTGATATCATGTTTTGACATCTGCACGCGTAGGCTTGTTGACAACTGGAGAAATGTACCGTAGAGGGACAAACTGATCGACGTAGTAGAACTGACATTATAAAGCAGGATGTCCACTAGCTGACAGCTAGCTATATAAGAATGGACTAAAATCAGATTGAACAAATTGAAGAGCGATAGTCTTATCTAGACGAGGTTGACTCAACAAGAAATTTGTCTGCACATGGCTACGGTACAGTGTTTCATTTGTGTCTTTATTGTTCTTCTTGGACTCTCAACTTTCGTGAATGGACGTCCACTACAGAGAACTAAGAATAGTGTGCAGCATAAAAACCTCACGCCAATTCCTCAAAGATGCAGACTGAGACATAAAACATTTGGACAAAAAGATGTCAACTGGACTAGACTTGTACCTGATGAAGACATCGTCAGCATTTTTCACAATACAAGCTTCACCATCTCTTACTGTTCGGGTCGGTGTCTTCAACACAACACACAGACGGCGGGACACGTAATCAACGACGACTATGCGTTACAAATGCGAAATCTGGTGAAGAGTTGCGAAAATAACAACATGAACTGTGAAGAGCTGAGTCCTTGCTGTGTTCCTAAACGATACCACGGACACAACAATCGAGGCAAAATCGAATTTAAGAAAACAAATGTTGATGTTGAGTATGTGAACAAGAATGGACATGTAAAACGTATTTCCTATAAATTTCTCAATCCCACAGTTTGTCACTGTCAATAAGCAATAGCTAGACACTTTCTTACAAATATTCAAAGAATTCTATTATTATGTTGATATAAAGTTTATACATTTTATAAAATTAATTGGAAATTTTTCAATATGGTGTATAAATATGTCTGATATCTAGCTTTTTACGTTGCACATCGTATACTGATAAAGTAATATTGTTTCTACTATCAAATAGAGCGTCACCGTTGCTTAACTTATCTCTGCTGACTACGTACAATATTCACCAAACACAAACTTGTAGGTAACGATGGCATGCAACCTTGTAGTGTCAATGAATGGCCTATTGACGTCTACGTTTCATGTTTTATTCGATGAGTTCGTCTCTGGACTAAAATCTAACCTCAAGTAATCAATATTAATTATATTACCAATTAGCATTAAAGATCCCTACCGCAATAATATTCTTGTGATACTCTTCTCTAGTAGTCAGTCAATGCTCCAAACAACAAACGGAGTTATGACATTCTAAATTGAGTACTATATAACTAACTATTCAAACTTCTCTCTAGTGCAATTAAAGTAGTAACCATCATTGTCTACAGAAATGTAGATATCTCATTTGACCGACAACGTAAACAAATTGCTAAGCTTTAAGACAATCCAATTCGTATCTATCATTAATGATTTATACCGTACGTTCGTCTATTTTGAAATTATCTGTACACTGTCTTGTATATTTCGCTCTCGGTCAAGGTATGTTTCTCACCAAGTACCATAATTTCCAAAAATTGTCTTTTATAACTCGGACTCGTGTTATGTTATAAGCAACATAGACTAAGTATTGTTAATTAGAAAGTATTGAATTTTGTTACATTATGATAAGACCAAAATCCGTGGCACTTATTTATAATCAAATAATTAACAGCGAAAATTGTTAGACAGGCAACACGCTATCCCAACAAACTGATTTACGTAAAATAGTAACATTTTGAGTTTTCAAAGTTAAGATTCTAAACTTTACCGCATGACTACCCAAATTATAGATAGATGAATAGCTTGTTGCTTGTAGCAATCATGGACGCGTTCGGTTTGCAGTTCCGCCAGTTCTAGAACTGCCCGAAAAGCTAGAACTCGCTTTCAATTTATTTCTGGAACTGCAGGTCACGTAGGCGTCACTATCTAGACGCTACATGGCAAGACATGTTTAGCTAACCTATTGCTAAACATCTACAATAGTCTACAACTGTACTGTGCTGCTTAGATAGCAACATTAGAGTATACCCGTGTCTCTAATCATCCGTACGTCATTGCACATAGATGGTTGGCGGCATCTGCTCTTGTGACAATGAGCGCATGCGTAGTAGGTATGCCAAGTCTTGTAGTTGTAGAGTCGGCTGCCTGCACCGGAGTTACTGTACCCTAGCACTTCGGAAGTACAAGTCTTTGGGCCCAACAGCCATTTTTGTTTCAGTTCGTTGGCATTGTGGCTTTCAATCATCCACATCTGTCCTGAATTAGTCTCACGTAGACAGACCGTACACACGTCCCGCGAAAGTATGACGCGGCGGTAAGGTCTGGCTACGCAAGATCAGCTGCACACTCGGATAGCTTCAGACGCTCGGAGTCTCAACATCATTGCCTCTACCTATGAACTGTTTTGACGGTAAAAATTGGTGTTTGTTGGAAGCTGGGAAGACCTGGGTCATATGTATTATGTGTTCTGATATATAGGGTGTCACTGCTTATTGAGTCTCAAATGAAAAGGTTTTTGTCGTCCCACTCAAGACATAGCACTCTTTATTAATTTATTAAAATTATGAAAAATAGCATCTTGCTTTGTAATAGCAGCACGAGTACAATAATTGAGCTGTGAATTGATCAATTTTAGAAATTGTCCGGGTCCAAGCTAAGCTTAATATCAAAAGCAAGGTACATACGACAATTCAATCAATTAAAATTGTCACTGTTTCACATATTCAGAACTAGTGTAGTAACTGTCTGTAACATCGGGAGTGAACTCCATGTCTCCCATCTTAATCATGTATCGCTCAAAAAGTCAGTAAGATAATAGTAGAAAGACAATAAATGATTACGTGGACGGCCGGTCAAAGCCATTCCGTTAAATCGCTTTTCGTCACGGTATTTCAAAATTCAGTAAAACAAGATGATGACACAAACGAGCAACCTCCACTAACTCCCTCATTTCCATATCTTCATTCTCAGAAATGTGATGATATGATGCGCCAACAACTTTAGCAATAGTGTCTTCTGTGTCTAATCTCATCCTCCTTGCTGCCATAAAACGGCCACCTATACACATTCTATTCTCAGTAACCTACACGAGTAGTTGCACCCGGAATGCCAGTAAAGGTTTGCTACAAAGATGAGGTAAGATATCTAAATTTCATATTTTGTCTGCATTGGAGGCAGAATACCGCATCAATTACACTCTCCAGCAGACACTGCGGCTGTTCGAAGATTATGCTACAGGACTTATGATGACAACAAACTCGTTTTTTAATGTGAAATCATACACTAACTTCATCATGGGACATGCGTCAGTTTACTCCCAACTGCAAGTGACTGAGTGATTTGTCACTGAACAATCTACATTCCTCTGGCCTCAAAAAGGCAGAAACAAACACAACATACAAATATACAAACACATCCTGCATCCAGTCCTATTACACCACAGTCCAGTTCCTGTATGTACAGGTCTCAACAATGTACTGTATTACATCAGTATAGACCAGAGCACTTTAGATGACTCTGGTATAAACCAGAGCCGTATATCTCTCTGGTACAAACGTATGATCCTAGCAATGACATGGCTCTATGAAATTGCGTAGGCAGACCCACAGACCAATAAATTACTATTAATCTCCAACAACCAATTCTTATGCCACATACGGTATCACAATCACATTCTTAGTCTCTTGTAGCCAGCCCCTTTTCCCGCGTTATACTCCCGCTGTGTAACTACACATAGAAGTTACACATTCGCAGAGACATGACTGTGTCGCTCACATGACAACACAATTCGCAAGAAGAGGAAAAGAAGGAAATTCCAGCCAGTGTAGATAAGAGATAAGTAGCCACTAAGTACTGAGTAGCGCCATGCTCATCCCGTCTCTAGTTGTCCGTTTATTGCACAAGCAGCAACAAGACGACTTCAAAGCAACCGCGCCAGACCCTATTTTCACGGAAGTATGACAAGGGAAATAAGTCTGGCTACGCGAGACTAACTCATTCTGTGTGTACATATTCAATTAAAACTTCTAACTGTCAGACCCATGTATTAAATGTCATTAATATTAAATACGGTATCTATACCAGCCAACAACATGTTGCTCATGAGAACTGAACGAGTGTGTTCATCACCATTACTTGCAGATTGAATAACTTGACCTACAGCTTCTGCCACATCATCTGCAGAAGCGCTAACATCCAGACTTGCAGTAAGAGGACAGTATGGATCCATCCCAAGCAGCAGGTACAGACGCCGTTTCATATCCTAAAATTCCCAACAACACCACAGCTCAAACCATGACTAGTCGAAGCAGCAAAGCAAAACAAGCGCTATCATTGAGCCAACTGTAATCATTAGAACACATCTCTTTACCTGTACAGTGTTGCAACAGTTGCACTCAGGAAGCAAATGTAGGATGCACAAAACACAGATATCAAACTTGTGCTCAACGTTTTCTTTGTTGAATCATCCCATCCAACAACAGACTCCAATATTACAACTAAATTCAGTATGCATCAAACTCATTACACATTCGTATCATTTAGCACACTAACGTGGATAGTGATTTGATGTCAGGGTATATTCATAGTAGAAATGAATCATTATTTCAGGTAAAAAGTCTATTCCTGACTCGGTAAAATGCCCATTTTCTATGAGCCTAACAAGATCATCAGGAAATCGAGCTCTAGCCTTGGCACCACTGTAGAAGCGCTCAAAGTTTGTTCGCCTTATATAAAGATCAAAATTCCATTGACCTATGTATGAGCAAACAAAACCTGTTAAATATCTATACATAACACTATGTGACGCAGGTAAGAAGCTACCTTTGCAATAACTGATTTACGTTTAAGGAACTTGGGCTTTCGTGTTTTCAAAGTCACAATTCCACACTTTACGGGATGACTCCCCAAATCATACACAACAGCTCTGTATTCCTTAGCGTTGATTGCTCGTTGCTTGTAGCAACCATGCCAATCCTTTGTAAATGCACTTGACATCTAGTACAGTAGAAATAAAGTTGAAGTGCCACGACAATTAAGAAATCATATCATACATTTTACTGTTAGACTAGCACTTCTTATTTGCCTTACATGCCACTCATTCATACAATTAACAAACAAAGCTCAGATTGTCTGTCTGTCTGCCTGCCTGTCTGTGTGTGTTCGCGTTTGGGGGCCACGTCTTTTGTCCGTTCGCAACCGAAATTGGTACACACACTCGGCACGCACAGCGGAAGGTTTGAGTAAAACCATTAAAAAATTATGCACCGGGTCCCCTCTCGACCCCCGCGCAAAATTTCTCGATGACGCAGACGCTACACATTCCGGTTCATTCGAACACACGCCCACATCAGTCCTGTGTAGACCGTATGTATCGTCGTCCTTCGCAAAGCTTCGAGCGATCGAATATCTCTTGCCGACGAAACTTACTCTTCTATCGCTTTCGTTTCTCTCCAAATTCTGATTGCATTTGCACCAAATCAAACCTACACGTTTTCTGAAGCAAGCGCTACACAGGGAGTGTGTCGATTTCGATCGAAACAAGCGCGAAGAGCAAGATTCGAATTCATTCAGCATATCCGGGACCTCGCAACAAAGATTGCACGTGACGTGTCCACAGACCTATCTTTACACTACATTATCTTGCCCGTACGAAGGAAGGGCCATGTATACTAGTAAATTTGAAATGTGTATCTTGAACAATTCTTTAACAATAAATACTATAGTGTTTTCTACCCACCCACCTTGTGTTTATCTGCATACAAAAACTTCTCCACATTAACACCTATTGGCCATAGTAATCGATACAAATCAAACCACAGTCCATCCATTGATACATCATACCAATCCTATATATTATTATCATATCAAAACATTAGACATTGATATACAAAATTGCAATACCTTGTATACTCTCATACAGCTGCAGAAGTCAGAAGGTTGGAGATATGAGAACACATAAACATATAACTCGTAAGGAAGAGCCTATGTACTGAGTGCTTCTGCATCAACTCCAACTGACTGTTAAGCCTCAATTTAAAGTTTCAACGCTTTCAAATAGCTATCGGTAAAACCAGAGGTATCACCATCTATAATCACTCACAATATTAAAAATGGTGACTAGCTGAATCATTGTGATGTGTAGTACTACCTTGCTCTAGATCATGTGATTTCACATATAAAGCCAATGTCTCAACATAGTTCTCATCACTTTTGTAAGACAAAGGGTCAGGAATCATCTCTGTGTCAACACGATAAAACATGATCTCTGTTCTAATTATATACTTTGTCCCAGTGATGACTTGTATTCCTTCATGAAGAGTATTATGATTGAACACCAATGCTAAACCTTGCTTAGGAGTCACAGTGTATACAACTTGGCCAGTGGCAGGCGATGAGACATTGTGTAACCACTTTCATAGTCATCATTCAAGTAGATAACCACTGTGTACACTGACCTCTCATTCTCACGAGGAACCCATGGTCCATCAAAGTGAGGACTAAAATGTCCACCAGGTCTGCAAAAAGAGACAAATTTATCAGCACATTTTCCACACTGACCAACAAAGTGTGACATTTGAAAATTGTTAGATAGCTATTTGTCATCTAAATTATACAAAATTTAACTGGTCAATATACAACAAACAGTGCCATTTAATTAATTGTCTATTCGCCAAGATTCATTTCGTACTCATATTTCCAAATTCGAAGCATTCCTTACGTCTGCGCGGTTTTCAAGTGTCCCGATTACCAAATCCCACTGGTCGAATGCGAAGAATGTCTCTATATACGCTCCAAGTAAGTCTCCAAACGGCGGTATATTCCGGCAGCCAGCTCTTCACTAAATTGACAACAGTCTGTCATTTGAACGATAGTCAGTCTCAAACAAAATGGCGAGACTCGAATAGCGTCTTGTCGATGTAGAAACGACACTCTTCTGCTGTTAACAGGCCATGAAGAAGGAAACAACGACTTCCTAACATCCTCTCTCGTGACGGTACACTGTCGTTGCGTATTGCTCTAAAAATTAATGGTCTTGCAATGATTGAGCTGCTTGTAGTTCTTCTGTGACGCGGTTGGCATGGGTCTGATGGTAATATACGCACACCATCAACGGTACGATTTGACTTATCATCCGTGTCAGCCCTTGTCGCTACAGAACATCTAGGTAGCGTTTTCTAAGTTAATATGTTACTCAAAACCAGTGCGAGATTTGCTTTGTTACTTGTGTGTGTTGTCCATCTTGACACTAGCATCGTGATAGTCTCGCGAGCCAGGCTTCTCCTTCCTTATATCCGGCCAATTGCGAAATAGTGCCGTCCGTTCACCCTTTTTGCAAACCAATTTTTTGGCACTTGTAGCTTGTCGTATGACTCTAGATGTTTGAGAATACCTATGTTTAGCAAGACAGTGCAAATAAGCCGCGCACCAATCACCTGGAACCGCGAGGCCTAACGCAAGTTGAGGCAAATCCTGATCTTACGTCGGATCTTCATAGTCTTATATATCACCAGGTAACTTCGCCGTCAGATACTTTCACCGGACGAACTTCGCCAGACTTGCCGGAGGGAAAGTCTGGCCCCAGCGCGAGGATCGGAGCCCAAGTATGCGCATGCGTGAACCATACCGTGCTGCAGGAGACGGTCATCAGACCGGGACCCCGACCCCTGGCCTTTCACGTTGGAATATATATACATATTCTCTTCTTGTTAGTGACTGTTTTTGAGACAATTACAATATGTAAATCAGCCATTCCGTGAATTTGACTTTACAACAGCTGCTGTTAATTAACGCGATGGAAATTGGTGTCGCACGCGCACTCGCGTCGTTACAAACAGCCATCTTGAGCGACGGAGAAACGCGACAAAATGGGTGGGTAACAAGTTTGGATCCGAAACGTGAATCCTATACGATTTTTGTGCAAGCTGATCTTATCGCACTCATGAGCAAAACGATAATTGGGGCTAGACGTAAAGGCAGTCGAACCAAACAAAATTTTTCTTTCTCTCCATGCACACGACAAGTTAGCAAGGTCAAACGAACAAGCTGCGAAGGTGTCACGCACGTGCCATCACTTCTCAGAAACGCTACGTTGGTGTACATACTGAAGACACTCCCATTACTGACGTTTACTCACGACGTCAAAGTTGGCGAAAGCAATCATTCTCAAGTAGATGCACCTACACTATCTCGTCAGGGTCTTCTCTTGAGAACTAAAGTTTCCCATAAAGTTGACATATTAAGTAATCTTGAAACAACTATACAGCATTACTAGAGTCCCTGTTGTTTACCAAGATTACAGAAATGCATTAATTGATACGTTTTATAAACTTTTTACATATTATATTCGTCTGCAAATAACTTTGAGTCAGCAAGCATAAAGAAAAGATATATATATATATATATATATATATATATATATATATATATATATATATATATATATAGATGCGTTTGAAAGATAGACATGTACAATGTATAGTTTTTCGAGGTTTGATGAACACCGTTGCAATCTCTTACGCTTCGATCAAGAGTCGGAAAGAAAGTTTCGTATATCGAAATGTCAGAAACCCTCTGCTCAGGGTCTGTCAGCATTTAAAGGAGCGTGCATTGCAGCAAGAACAGCTTCATCATCATAGAATTACTCTACTGCGCGGGGCCCTAGCTATTATCGAGACATGTGAGCCTCCATGCATGGTGTAACACGAAGGTGTTTTCATGCAAGTGATGGTGTAATAGAGATTGTCTGTCATGCAGCAGAGCAGAATCCGGAAACGACGTATGCAGTACCTAGCTAGACTAGCCGAGTCTGCTTTGCTATGTGATGAAGCAGCTAGGTGTTTTCACCAGTCTCGTGCACGTCGCCATTCCGTGTTCACCAACCAGCCCATCCGTTGGCTACAACTGTCTAGCGACCTACGACTGTTAAGTTTGAGAAAAGCCAGACAAACAGCTAGTGTGTAAACAACTCATGCACATGCAGAGGCAGGAGACAATGACACATGTCTGTTGACGTGCTTGTAAGAATTACGAGACAAGTGCAACCCTCCAATTTGATTGACGGGTACATATTAGCTGGATAGTACGTGTACCATCCACAGTACCAATTCTTTAGGTAATTGCAAATCGTGACCGTTGCGTGTAAGTCATTTACATTATCAACACTGTCTTACTAATTCTTGCGTTTTCTAGACGACCAGACGTCCAGAAATCATGTTATCTCCGATTCCGTCTGGAAAATCAGACGTTCACGTGGCCTATCTATAGAACGAATCGACGCCTTCTTTTCATTCTCGTCTCACGATTCCGTCTGTCACATTGCGAATCCTAGACTGTACGCTCGATCAGTTCGTCCAGCACGGAAGGGTCAGGCATGCTGCACTATTAATATGAAAGAAATTTATTAAACAAAGACGCATTCATTCAATTCATTAATTCTAACTTTTTATTTTGTGCAGATTTGTTCATCTCAAACTACCTCGTGTTAGCCCGCAGTCTCATTCTTGGATGACAACGGAAATCATGTACCGTTTGATGACAACCGTACTCCTTTTTTGAGGTGTTAGGTATATACGTGTTAGGTATATACGTGTTGGCGACACCGTCATCCGAACAGCTCCCGTACCATACCAACAAAATAATAAGCGCCCTCATTATAAAATTGTGTCCACGTCTTTCTGAGCATCCGGCGTTTAAAGGATGTAGTTTATCCTTTGGCACGACGGGACGCAAGGATCTTCCTTGCTGTTGAATTATAAGTAAAATGCTGGATGATTGTATCAATTGTGCTTATACGAAATATCTAAATAGAGCGGGCATAAAAACAGTATATATACATACATACATATATATATATATATATATATATATATATATATATATATATATATATATATATATTACTCCGCAGTTTATTGCAACTATATATGGTTGAGTGCAAAGGGGTCGATGATCTCGGATGTAGGGCTAGCATTGCCCCGAGAATTGTTGTAGCCGTCGATTGCTAAAGGAAAAAGAGAGGAGGAGGTCGTCATCTTTTCGGACTGTGCTATTGTGGCTTTTGCCATTCTGAGTGTCTGCTTAGTGATTGGACCCCATTTGAGGAACGAAGGTTTTTTCATTGGCTGTGTTGCTGCGTTCTCAACTGCCAATTTGCCGTATTCCTATTTTCCGTATTTTGTTGGTCTGTTGGAGTATAATGGTCAACGGGAACATAGAGTTTGCTGCATCTTCACCCTACTTCCAGCGCTCGATCTGCATGTTCCTGTGTATATTTGTATTGTTTCAACGGCTTTGACAGTTCGTGACGACTCTACCTAATTCCTGCTGCCTAATTTGTCATCGATAGAGAGACAGTAGTCGGGCTCCTAAAGCTTGCCGCATCTTCAATACCAGTTTCTTTGCTCATCCGGTTTGCTTTTTCTGATTTTTCTTTTTTTTGATTCTTTTCTTGTTACCTTTGGTCATTGCAGTCGTATAAAATATTGGATGTTGCTGCAATTTCACCACTTCATAAGCGATCTTCAATTTTTCATCTTCTGCATTGTTCTTCTTTTCTTTTGATGTGGAGGCTTCTTTCTGTCTTTGTGGCAAAATGGTGCAGTTGGGCAAGATCCTGAAGTTTGTCGCACAATCACCCTTCTTCTAGCTTCCGCGCTCTTTATGCCTTTTGAATCTCCTTCATTCACTTGCTGTTTGTTCTCTGGTAATACTTCTTCATCTGCATGTCGATTCTAGCAGATGAACTCAGACTGCATTCTGGAGAATGTATGCCGCATTTCAACCCTTATTCAGCGCTCTTCAGGCCTCTTTGTTTGCCTGCTGTACTATTATGCAACTCTTATCTGCTGTATAGTGCTCTTTTGAGTTTCTTCTTTTTGTCTTTGTACGCAGAGGGTTCAATAACTCGTATTTAGTTATATATACATACATACATACATACATACATACATACATACATACATACATACATACATACATACATACATACATACATACATACATACATACATACATACATACATACATATATATATATATATATATATATATATATATATATATATATACACACACACACACACATATACATATACATATACATACACACACACACACACACACACACACACACACACACACACACACACACACACACACACACACACACACACACACACACACACACACACACACACAAATTTAGATCTTTAGCCGTCTCCAAGCAATATACCACGCTGGATGCCACTACTAGATTTCTCCAACTACAGCGTTTCACAAACAGAGTAGCTACTTTATTACCATAGCGACGCTCTTAATTTAGTAGTTACCGTTACCTACGATTCCCATTTGGGATACAATCAGCACTAGAGATATTTTACAAGACAATCCTTGAAGCGTCTAAGGATATTACAGGTGTCTACGTCAACGCGTGGACATGATACTTGTTGGCGCATCCACAGAGCAGCACGACACACGAATTCGTCAATTAAGTTTTGCCAAGATGCCGACAAATCAATCTCAACCTACAAAATTCTAATTCATTAAACAGGAACTCAAGTATTCAGGAAACACATTGAGTGTTGACGGCATCAAACCAGATTCTGCTAAGATGGAAGCAATTCAGAAATTTCCCACTCTCTACAACAATGTTGGAGGGTTGCGTACACTGAGTCTAGTGACATAGTTACGTTAACAAAAGTTCTACCCAACCTAGCAAACAAAGCTTAACCACTACGAAACCTTACTCAAAAAGAAGTGATTTTAACATGAGAAGCTAATTAAACACGGACACTGGATATTAACTAAAAATGACGGTTTCTAATGCACCTGTTCTTCAACTCTTTGATCCGGACCTGCAAATCAGTAAGTTGACTCCAAAACCCCACGAAACGTTTAACGCGATATAGAGAAATTAGTTTAGCATACGAACAAATGTCGTTTTCATATATATAGCCATCTTGAACGGCGAAGACGGGCGGTGAAATTGGTTGGTGACGAGTTTAGAAAACGTGAATCCTAGACAATGTCCATGCAAGCTGATTCTAGCAGACTACTGGCCAAAAGGTCAATTGGGGCAAAACGCAGGGAGACAATCGAATCAAAATATCATTGTTGTTTCGTTTCTCTCTACAATACCAGCTATAGTAACGTCAAACGAACACGCTGCAAAGGAGTCACGCACGTGTTACCACTTGCAATTATCACCAGCACAATGCACACATTGGTACATACTGAAAACACTCCCACCTACTGACGTTTACTCACGACGTCATAGTTAGCGGAAAGCAGTCAGGCAGACCCGCCAAACATTATGCCTATTATCTCAAACTAGATTCTTTTCAATAAATTCACTTACCATCACACACACACACACACACACACACACACACACACACACACACACACACACACACACACACACACACACACACACACACATCTTTAGACAACTACAGAATCACTACAGACAGTTGTAGTTGTTCACTACATTTACTAAAATGTATTATTACGTTTTATAGACTATTTTACATATTACATCTGCCTGCAAATAAGTTTGAGTAAGCAAGCATAAACAAAAGCTTTACGCTTTTATACGCCTGTATTTCAATTGTAGTTTTCCGAGGCTTGCTAATCGCTGTAGCAATGAATCACACTTCTTTGACTTGAAAAAGTCGTAAAAAAAGATTTCGTCTACAGAAACTTCAAAACCCCTCCCATATGGGTCCGCCAGTAAGAGGGTGCATTGCAGCAAGAACAGCTTCATTGATAATCTAAATACTGGACCCTAGCTATTCTAGACACATATAAACCTCTATGCATGTTGTATGACAATGTTTGTCTTCATGTAATGGTGCTAGAGAAATTGTCTGTCAGGAGACAATCCGGATTATAGAGCAGAATCCGGAAACGACGTATACAATACCTAGCTAGACTAGTCGAGTCTGCTTGCTGTGTGATGAAGCAGATAGGTGTCTTCACCAGTCTCGTGCACGTCGCCATTCCGTGTCCACCAACCTGTCTATCCGTTGGCTACAACTGTGACCTACGACTGTTAAGTCTGACAAGAGCCAGACAAACAGCTATTGTATAAACAACTCATGCACAGGTAGAGGCAAGAGACAATGGTATGTCTGTTGACATGCAAGAATTAAGACACACGTGCAACCCTCTAATTGTTGATATCCGGGTACATTTTAGCTAGATCGTGCACCGTCCACAGTACCAATTCTTTAAATAATCGCAAATCGTAATAATCGTTACGTGTAAGTCATTACAATGTAAACACTGTCTTACTATTTGTTGCGTTTTAGACGACCAGACATCATGCTACCTCCGATTCCGTTTGGAAAATCAGACGTTCAGGTGGCTTATCTAGAACTAATCGATGCCTTCCGTATATTCACGTCTTATGATTCCGTCTGTCGCATCGCAAACAGCAGACTGCACGCTCGATCAGTACTTCCAGCACGAGACAGTCACATGCGTGAACTGACTATCAGTACGAAAGAAATTTACTAAACAAAAAACCCATGCACTCAATTTATTAATTATAATTTTTCAATTTGTAATTTTTTATCTCAAACCACCTCGTGTTAGCCTGCAGTCTCATTCCTAAGATAACAACGGAAACCCTGTACCGTTTGATGGCAACCGTGCTGTCTTCTTGAGTAGGTGTTAGACGTATATGTGTTTATTAGCGACACTATCATCCGCACAGCTACCGTACCAACGAAATAATAAGCGCGTTAATTAGAAAATCGAGTCCACGTCTTTCTGAAGATCGAGGATATACAGGATGTAGTTTATCCTGTCGCATGTGGCACGACGTGTCGAATCGGTCGCAAAATCTTCCTTGCTGTCAAATAATAATTGAAGTGCTAGACGATTGAATCAAATGTGCTTGTACGGATTATCCACATGGAGAGGGCACGTCAATGGTATATATAGAGCTAGATCAACACCAGTTTGTCTAGGTTCAACAACGAGATAAGTTGGAGATTCTTTCTGCTAATTCGTAGATGGCTAGTGCGGTCCGTTTTGTCTCTGTTTCTATTTTGCTTCTTGAACTCTCGATCCACGGGGTTGGAAGTCCTCTGCGCTCTTCCCTCAAGCCTGAAACTCCCACAGCAGATGCGATGGCGATTCCTGAAGGATGCGAATTGAGAAAGAGAACGTTTTCGACAAAAGACGTCAACTGGACCAGATTGATACTCGACAGTGGCGACATTGACTCGACCGTCTCGTTTGACGAAGAAATGGCCAGCTTACAAGACAAAAACTCTTCTATATCGCTTGACGAAAATTTTAGCAGTATTCACGACATAAGCTTCACCATCTCCTACTGCTCAGGTCGATGCCTTCAACACAACTTGAAGACAAAAGGACACGTGATCAAAAACGACTATGCGCTACAAATGCGAAATTTGGTGAAAAGTTGCGAGGACAAGGGCACAAACTGTGAGGAGATGTCTCCGTGCTGTGTTCCCAAACGAATTCACGGAGAAGACGGCAAGATCGAATTTGAAAAAGGGAGTGTTAAGGTTGCGTATTGGAGTAAACAGAATGTGATGTCGACCTTTACTTTCAAATTTCTCAATACGACAGTTTGTCACTGCCAGTAATAAAATGACTGGATGAATTATCTCAAAAACGTTTATATTATTATCATTGTTATTAATGATTCTTTTTGGAAGCTTTTGTTTGTAAATAGTATTTGAATAGTAAGAGTTGTGACATTTGCTAGAATGTTTTAACATTCGCAATGTATGCTAAATAGATATTATTGTTATTGTATGAAATATACCCATATTTGCATACAGGAAGTGACTGTGTCTAATCGGTAGCATTTAATAATTTAGCTCCAAACACATTACACTGAGAGGTTGTAGTTATGTTAGATATATACTTCTGTCTCGAACTCTAGTGCTTCTTGAAGTCTCATTTGTCGCTCTTTCCGTGTCAGACGAGGAATCTTCTGATCCAGTGTTGGGACTATTAGCCTCGTCTCCAGAGTCTCTCGCGCTAGTCTTGTCCGGCGCCCGTATGAACATTCCAACAAGACTAGCGCGCTTGGAATATCATATGGGGATCGGACAAGACTAGCGCGAGAGAGTCTGGGAACGCGGCAGTGTTGGGACCAAGCCCACTAACCATCTGCTAGACAATATGTCGTCCAGCAGATTGTCTACATCTAGCAATGACTCTCCATCTCTTCCACGTACGAACTCGATGCAGTTTGCTTATGCATCTTGCTACATACGTTTATGTTTGCCGCACTTTCTTACATGCACAGGAGCATGAAGCAACCATTTCAACAGCTGAAACAATTTCATTGCACGCTTCATTGGATCATTGAATATACGCGTAACTTGTGGAAAACACGACTTCTATTGCCTCTTGTGACAACATGGCATCCTTTTCTACGCAAGCACTCAGCTAGACCCTACTACCCATGGCAGATTCCACAGTCGCTCTGATTCGTAATTGGCAAGCAGATTTTAGTCGTTTCTGTATGTAGACCAAGACAAAAGTTACTGCCAAATGCCTCCGGCTCTGCTCCTGTCGGCGACAAGAAGCTTCCTCGAGATAATGCATTCAGTTGGTTACTCATGTAATAGGGATAAAAAAAACCAGAGTATATAAGCAAGGGTGAGCCGAAAACCCATTATTAGTAGGTGTGGCCTTCTATACACAACTTTGAAACCTGCAAGTATGCGAATCTGTAGAACTGGCATAAAGTAATATGACAAACAAGTTTTGCTGCAGCCTCTACAGTGCTTGCAATTGTACCCAAACCGTCGTTTTTCAACTTGCCGTCTGTTTGTGTCTCGTCTTCTAGATCAGACACAATGCCACCAAATTTTTTTAGTAGCAGTAGATGTCAGCAATTAGGCTGTGTTATCTCAACATTTAATCTAAAACCAACAGAGTTTAAGAGCATCATATTATTGGAATATAGGGACAAGAAAATTAAATGTGATGCTGCTTACAACCAATGCGTGCGTGTTCTAGTTGCTTTGAAAAGGCTTCATGTTATAGCTGTCTCTGCATAATAATTTAGGTCTCGTTCCGTTAATTCCAGTCGAGTTCTAGCAGCACTGAGATCACTTGCTCATCTTCACTGCATGATGTTGCAGACTGTTGCTCTCTTGTTCGTACTGGCTGGTGTAACGCATTGACGACAACTCAAACAAAGCACTTGCCAATGGACGGTATGAATGCATGCGTCTGCTATCTATATAGAGTATATACGCTAAAAGAACATGCAGTACACAGACTCAGTGTAGGTCTAGAAAACACTGTATAACTTACAGTTCGGACGTATCGAGAGAATTTCAGTATGTCTGCATGCATGCAATGCATGCGTTGCGAGTGCTGATAGCTGCATGAGGCCACCTCGTGCAATCATTCCCTCCAGAGGATTTCCGGTCGAATGCACCACTTCGATCTATAGTAAGTCTATAGCAAGACTGCACAGCTAATAGAAATTACTTGTTATGCTATGTATCACAATACCTGAGTCATACAAGTACAGTGTGTACCCTGTACTGCAGACTGAGTGTAGCTGCTACTACCTATAAATTTGTACCCCGAAGGCAAATTGTTTGTGTGCTTTGTTGACTAATTTACATCCGTAGAGTGTAAATGATGCGGTACAAATGGTATATGATAGTTTTCCTAGGGGTTAAAGACATATGTAAGATAGCATACTGGATGAGCAGGTTGTTTTCTCTTTCCCAGATGAAAATGAGAATGTACATACAAGATGACACTTTTACACAATAAGGTACACAATAAGCTGCAAACGGTAACGGTACAACTTCAAATCACATCCGGCATTTCCAAAACCAAAATTTGCTTAGTATACCTTAGTGTTTAATTGGTCAGAGAACCATTACCACCACCCACCCAACCCTTTTTAGCTTTACTAACTTTTTTCAGTTGATGTAAATTGTCACACACCTAGCCTATTTATGACTACTACTAATAGGATTTACAAACCAATCTACTTGGAACGTTACTCTGGGTGTCTGTCAATGATAAAGTCTTAATTGTTTGTTTAGCGCGTGACGGGTATCCCGATCATGAGTCTGTCGTCAAGATGGTCGACATCGACAGCTCCCATCCTGCTCACGAGCAGCAACACGGTTTGAAAATCTGGCGCTTCGATATCGCAAAGGAAGAATGTCGTTCGGCGTGCGTCCATCTCAAACCGTTCGACATGGCGCCTGGAGATCACGTCGTCATCTACGGGATCGACAGCCGTAGAAATCGCGTCGGAGTCGACCGCTACGAAGGCAAAGGATTACACGACTACGGACAAGTCAGCAGCCGTCAAGTTTGGGCCAAACAAATGGTCATAGAGTCACACACGAAGAGCGATCACTCTCACTTCACTCTTCAATATCTTCACTACGCCGACTGCTACCAAATGCAGAACAACCCCTGAAGCCAGAAGTCATTTGCGGTCAAAAATACTGGAAAAACATCGCTTGCTACGAAACCCTTCCCTAAGTCTTCGAGCTCGGTCCTTTCGTACTCCGACTGCGATTTGTCAACAACGGAAGCGCGAGATTCTGCACAGCGTTTAAAGCCAGCAACGACGGCCGCTTCCTAACCAACTGGCACTGCCTCCGCAACCGGAACATAACACTGACGGGCGAGATCGATTACGAGTACGCCGCCGTGACGTGCGCAGGCACGACGGCGCAGCCGAAAGCGGTGTACGACGTGGACAAACTCATTCAAAGCAGTTACAGCTTGGTTTTGGATTATACCATTTTCACCGTGCGAGAAAATACAACCCACGCTAACTGTCTTAAGGCTGGTTCACAATAGACGTATGCACGTTCACAATATGCATCCGATCCGCGCGCGGGGCAGCGGATCGCTGTTCACAATATGACGGAGCGAGTGTGTGAGCTACGCGCTGATGACTATAATTAGATTACGTACTAATTGTCACATGACAATATCTAGCCACGTGACTATCACAATATGTCTACTAATGCAAAGAAACAGTTGCTTCTGTTGTGCCTTTTGCGGCGATGTCGCAGCAACAAGGCAAAGAACCGTCGACGTGTGTGGGTACGTGAGATCTTTGCTGTCCATGGCACGTGCCCTTGACTTGAATTCCCGGACATGGCACTCTACATCTCGTGACCAATTAAACATGTGCGGTGATTGGAGAACTGTAAATTACATTTCCTGTTTGGCGTACGACGTTTCCGGTCGACCGCATCGAAATAGAGCTGATCCTATTGTTGCGCTCCGCTCTGCGCCACTGCGCTCCGACGGCGGCATCCTTTGATGTTGGCGCACACCGTCGGATCGGATCGCAGCGCATGCATATTGTGAACATGAGTGCGTCTATTGTGAACCAGCCTTTAGAAGCACTAGCGTGGCACCAAACACGAGCGAAATCATCTTCATCATTCATCATCCTTTGGCAGAGATAAAAAAGTGTTGATTAAATTGGACATGGACGTGGGAGGGTATTGTAAGATTCAACCGACTTGCATCAGAAGTCGCGACTTCTGCTCCTTTTGAGACACTGAGCACGGTTCGTCGGGAGCTCCTGTGTTCTATAAAATTGATGGCCAAATGAGTGTTTTTAGAATTTATCATGGATCCGTCAAAGTGGAGCCTCCGGAGTGCCCCATCGCTGCGGTAAAGATGAATCTGATTTTGGCCGACGCTAAAGAGTATCTTGGAGTGTGCAGCAAGTGAGCGATGATCAGACGTTGGCTGGTTGTAACGCGTCGTCTGTCAAGAGCAGCAGAAAGACAATGAACAAAGACCCGCTTTCGTTTAGCGTAGCGTTGCTGTTGCTCTCTAGTGGTCTTCTCGTTTGAATTAGGAATGTTTCTTTACGAATGTTTGTTACTCTATAGACAGTACCTCTTCATGTTTTTGTGTCTAGTAAAACAAACAACTGGGCTGCATTAAATCAATAGTTCTACGCGGCTTACTGCACTGATCTTTTCTCGCGTCACATACGAGCAGCTTAATTAAGTAAACATTATCGGCGTTCGTTTGTAGACAAAATTACTTAATATTGCGTGGATGGATTTCAATGATATTTGACGCGATAATAGAACTTTGATAGCGAAACGATTGATTAATGTTTGGCATTAATACGAATCGGAGTTCGTTGTGGAGGAATCGGCTCCCCCTAATTAAAATTTTTGACGGCAGAAATGCGAGATAGCTTTCGAGCAAAATGGGACTTATATCATACTGACACGTGACATTCTCGTCGCTTTTATTCACGTGATCGACTGTCTCTCAACCACAGAGACAAAGTGTTGCCAATAGGATGCTGCAGCTCACCTTCAAGAGTTCATAGATAGCTACCTCTTTCCACTATAAACACTCGGTATTCGTGCCTACCTCTTCAAAGCGAAGGACACGTTTATATGCGCAATTCAGTAATACGTAAAGGTGCGAAAGAAACATAAACACAGCCAAACAGATAACGCGAGCTATGCAGCCTCGATCTCCTGATCTTAACAGTAAACTACAATCCTGGATTGTATCATATAGTAAGGCTCCCGCTTCGTTGTGTGAAGGAAACACTACTAGCAGTATTCTAAATAGCTATAACTAGCTATTAATGCACGATGCTGTCTACATGCGTCATTTTTGTTCAATGCTGTGACTGGATTCTGGAGCATGCATGCCACACTTCAATCCTATTTCAGCGCTCTTCAAGCCTCTTTGTTTATCTGCTATACTATTCTGTAACTCTTATCTGCTATATGGTGCTCTTTTTAGTTTCATCTTTTTGTCTTGCACGAGGACAGTACACTAGTTCGTATTTTGGATGTAGAGCAGCTTAGCTGCTCTAACAATACAAAGATATATAACTATATATACGTATAATTTAGATCTTCAGCCGGCTACAAGTAATACACCATGTTGGATGCAACTAATAGATTTCTAAAAACTGTAGCATTGGAAAAAAGTAGCTACTTTATTACCATAGCGACGCCCTTAAAATTCAGTGGTTACCGTTACCTACGATTCCCATTTGGGATATTATCAGCACTAGAGATATTTCACAAGACAATCCTTGAGGCATTTATTGATATTGCAAGGGTCTACGCGTGGACGATATACTTGTTGGCGCATCCGCAGAGCAGCATGACACACGACTTCGCTAATTAAGGTTTTGCCAAGATGCCGACAAATCAATCTGAACCTACAAAATTTCAATTCATGAAACAGGAGCGCAAGCGTCTAGGACACATATTGAGTGTTGACTGCATCAAGTTAGATCCTTCTAAGGTGAAAGCAATCCAAAAATTTTCCACTCCCCACAACAAGGTTGGAGTGTTGCGTATACTGGGCCTAGTGACTCACTTATCTTACAAAGTTCTACCCAACCTAGCAAACCAAGCTCAATCACTACAAAACCTTACTCGCAAAGAAGTGCTTTTGACATGGGATGTCAATTACACACGCACACTGGAATTAAATAAAAATGACGGTTTCTAATGCACCTTTTCTTCAGCTCTTTGATCTGGACCTGCCAGTCACTTTCCTATGCAGTTGCTGCCTCTAACTTCAAACGTCCTAGCTAGGACGCAGACCTGCTGCATGCAGAACGGATAGCCAGTGGAATATGAATCACACACATGCACTGTCCTCTCCGTACTCTCGCTACGTCAAATTGAAAATGAGATGCTTGAAGTCCAGTTTGATCGGCTTAGAAGGTGTCAACAATATGTATACTGCCAACAGCTAACAATAAAAACCGATCACAAACCTCTTTTGGGAATCACGAGAAACCATTATCAGGAGTACCATAACGACTTTAGCGGAAGAATCTCAGCTATCACTTCACACTAGAATACAAGCCAGCGAAGGACATGGTTCTAGCAGATGCTCCTAGCAGATGCTCCTAGCAGGTCTCCCGTGGAGGATCAGTATGCAGAGGATGACCAACTTACGCATAACCAGATAGCTACTTGTTAAACATCAAACGATCCCCACTTCACTCGAACGCCGTTACTGCACAAGACTCGACTATGCAAGCACTATCAACATATATATCCAATCAGGTTGGCCCTTCTCAAAGAGGCTTGTTCCCAATGCGGTCAAGCCATTTTGGAATACATGCACGCTTTCTTTGGCTTCACTACGAGATGTCATCATCTCAAAGGCAGAAAAGCCGTCGTTCCAGTCGTGAAAGCAGAGTTATGGCTAGCATCCATGAAGTCCACTAGAGCATTGAGGTCAGTGGATGGTCCGTCCATTTAATTTTCTACATTTCAATTTTCATGTTTTCGTTTTCAATTTTTAATTTTTATTTAATTTTCAATTTTTATTTAAAATTTTTGTGTTTATTAAATTTTACTTTTAATTCTTACTTTTTTCTTTTTTATTCTACTTTTTATTTTTTGTAAAATGGTTTTTTATCTTTTGATGTTTGATTCTTGTGATCTTTAGATTTATTTTTTTAAAGTTTAATTTCTACGCACCTGTGTGCTCAAAACTAGAAACTTGAACACGCAGCTGGCTTATTCAATTGCTAACATGAATAGAATATTGAAATGACCGAGGACACTAGTAGTCCGTTGGCCAACACCAGAAAGCGACAAATTGCGTAGCCCCCAAACCCGGGGAAGTTTCCGTAGTTGCAATCGTCAAATAGAAGCCATGCGAGTGCATCTGCGATTGTTTTCCGCCTTGAAACGGAGCCGTTTCTGAGTAACAAGAAGGACTAGATTGACTAAGGCCACGCCCACGCAAATTCGCAGCAACGGCGAACCGAGAGTAAGAGACGAACGTGGTCCCATGCATAAGGTCTATAGACATTATCTATATCACGCGAAGGCTTAAACCAGTGCAGCTGTCTTTTCTAGAGCTGGAGGTAATGAAGTGCGGTCTCCACACAGGGAATCCGACAGAAAACCCTGTCAGATTTCTAGGTGTTTTGTGGGTTTTCTAGGGCGTGCCTACGTAAAACCACAAGGCTTGAAACACCACACCTCTTGAACCACGCCTTCCGCCTTACATTTCCGTTGCAAGAAGCGCTGTCAGCATTTTGCAGCGTACATCGTGACCCTCTCCATCTGTAAATTCAACTACAACAGAGAAACAGGCAGATGGAATGCTCTCAACTGAACTACGGCACGAGTTCGTAGTGCAGTCCATTACCCACTGTAACTCTTCAAAACCCTGAAACATCCTAGATCCCTTGCATAACCCTAGCAAACCATTTAGGGTTGCCAATTGCAAGTTACCGGTATATAAAATAGTTGTCCAGTCGCGGCAGTAATTACTGATCTAGGACTTGGTGAAGATCGTTCCAAAGATGGCAGCAGAACAATCTAATGCAAGTTAGCAATTCGTCAATGTTGTATACAGATGCTAATCTTGAAAAGTTTCTCAAGAAATTTTCTACAGCGCTGACTTCATGAACAGGGCACAAATTAACTTGGGCTACAGCTCATTGGTCTTGCTACAAATTGTGAGAGAGAAATCAAACCGCACGGTGGGCACGAGCAAGGTGTTAGAATTCCGATGCACCTCACTACATGCTTGTAAATTGTAAACTATTCAGTAAAACTCATTAGTTTCACAGCCTAGAGAGAGCTGCACTTCCCTATTTCTTTCTCTAACTCTAACTTTTTAGAGCTGAAGACAAAAAATTTTGGAAGGTTTTGGTAGTCATGTCAATTTACCACCCTGGGTGCACTCGTGGGCCAAGATCACGCCTACCAGACAGGATGCTTTTGTTTACTTTCATATTTAGCGGGCAGTAGACTTGCAATTAGAATGATTTAGAGACTAAACGGCTCCCACCCGAAGACTGACAAGATGTGACCGGTATTGCAACATCTGTAGTAGGATCAAGAAGGATCGAAATGAACCAATCGGCATCAAGCTTGGAATCGTACCTGAACGGGAGCCTTGCCTGTAGCCAATCACCATCACTCACTGTTCAAATAGCAAATACACGGGCACTTGGACTCAACCGGCAGTTCAAGTTCAACGGTCGATCTGTTTTGGCGGTCATCTAGTGTCGGCGGCTGCAAGAGGATTACGCATCCTATGCCTTCACCTGCAACAGCACAGTCCAGCGACAAGCAAAGACGTGTCCCTAATCCAAAAGGTATACTTTGTCACGCCAACGCTCCAGTAGCTGCTGCATGATCACCTACAATGGTCTTATCTAGACTTCAACTACGAAATTACGCTGTTGTACGGTCTTGGTTGAACGTGGTCTAGCTGTCAGAAACGGCTAGGTACTTTGATTGTCGCTAACAACTTCAGATGCTTCACAATTCCTGTTGGTATTGTACGTAGGTGAAAACATCGATGAAGAGGCCTACCCCAACTCAAAGATGTCGACAGTTTCTTCCTGCTACAAATATGCATCGGGCTGAGATTGAGGCTTTTGGAGAAGATTCGATAATACAAATACAGGCACCTCTTGTGTCTTCTTGTCTGCGTTAATGCAGCTACAACAACTGCTTTCTATTAGAAAACGATAAAATCTCCTGAGTGCTCAACCAAAGGTTGCTCATGACGGTTCAACTGGAAGAAACCGCAGCTGCTGCTACAGATTCATCACCTGGGCAAGAGAATCATCAGAAACCAAGTGAAAAAGCAGACTAGCAAACCGCGTAGCCTTCTATCGCCACGAGGACATTAGTTTTGTAGATATATTTTAATTACCTAGCTAAGCCTGCAGTGTACCGTACTGTGGTCTAGTAGCTGAATAGTAATAAATGAACGATTCAAGTACATGTATACACTCGTGACACATGCTACCTTGAAAACGCGCGTTATGTCAAAGGCGGGATTTAAATAATTATTTAATATCTATTTTATTTTATTAATAGACCACATGCTATAAATAGGAACACTCTGCCAATTTCATTTAAGGCGGGGCTTGATTTGATCCAATTTCATATCTATCCCATTTAATTAATCGGATTAAGGACATTTCCATACAAAATTATATCAATATGCTATTTTTAAACCACCAGTGATAACGAAAACCCTTCAAAACCTTGAAAGGGGTTTTGTGGGGTTTTAGAAGGGGTTTTGAAAACCCTCCAGGATAATTGTATCAGTAACCCTACAGGGTTTTAGAAGGGTTTTCTTGTGCAACCCCCAAAAAAACCCAAAAACACCACTAGGGTTTTCTGTCGGATTCCCTGTGCCAGATAGTATTTCTCACATTACCAGCAGTTCTGTTGATGAAAGGAAACTCCTACATGGTTGTTCCACTTTTGCTGCTGCGTTTGACTGCCTTGCAACAGTAACGTGACTCTGAGCGTTCGGAAAGACAGTAAATACCGCACAAGTCGTGACAAACTCCCGGATGAGTGGCACGTACCTTGTAATACTAACTATCTAGACATTAGTACAAGTGTACAATAATTAACATAAGACCATCACAAGCAGGACGTAAGCGTTACTGACATAAAGTGCCTAAATTTACGGCTGTACTAAATCGCTCAGAGTCATATTTAGTCATTATCTAGTGGACTAATGATTTCATCTAGGAACTACACATAATTAATTAATAACCAATGAAATGTAAAGAGCCATCTACTCATCATATTCATCAGTAGAGTTTGCATCAAAATTATCAGCTTCAAACGCATTTGCAGATGCTATAGTGGAAGCAGGCTGCAAAACTTCACACGGAATAGGGTTTTCGCAATTGTCGCATTGGCACACATCTGTTCATGGCAAGCAGCTTCGCTGGCAAGAGCAGCGCTTAGAGCTGCACTCAGTTTACAGCTGCAACTTATCAGTTTCAAAACGTCAACAGGTGCCGGTGGCTTCGTCGTCCATTCAATAGTTGGGGCACAGTAGCAGACGTAACCAGTTCCGACTCCGTTACAGTTTGTGAATTTGCGAAGAATATTATGCGATTAACGAAATGCTTTTGTAGACGACGCTTCAGTTTGCTGATTTTGTAATTTGGAGTGTCAACACCTTCCTGCTTTAGAAAGTCTACAAATTTTGACCTCAAGTCAGACATTCTTGCAAATAATTCTTCTTCATCTTCGCTAAGTATTGCTTCACCAGCAAGAATTTGAAACGCACAGTCATATGCTGTACTGTGTTGTGCATCGTCTAGAGAGATCTGAGAATCAAGAATGTTGGCTAATGTTTTCTGGTGAGTGTAATTCCTGTAGCAAGATTCATAATAAGACAGCTCCTTGGCGATACCACTAGGCTGACCTGGTCTTTGCTGCACTTCCAATAAAAATTCTTCTGTCTTTTTTGATTTCCGCTGCGTTTGAAATAGCCGAACATGCAGAAAAGGTAGTAACTCTGCTTAAAGACTGTTGTTTTCTTTAAACTGTTTTTGTTCTCTGTTGACAAAACAAACATAGTTTGATGTTGGTTGGGGAGACAAGTCTTCTGGTTCCACGATCGGTTGCAGTGCTGCCCATTGCTTGAGGTGCCTCTGGGTCCTCTGACTCTGTTATTAAACTACTTTCAGAGATGCTAACATCTCGGCTGCGCTGAAGTTTGTCTAAAGCCTTTTTGTTTGTGTATGCTTGGTAGCATTGTCTGTGATAAGCTCCTATCGGTTTCGATTCATTTGTGCAAGAATTCTGTAAAACCGTAAAGACGTCGTCTAGGCGAATGCTTGCTGCATGTTGCAACGTTCTCCAACTGGTTTGTGTAAAAGCCGTGAGAGGACCTGTAACATCATACGAATATGGCACAGGCAGTGCTCAGAGTCAATTTTTGCTATCTTTGCTCTCTGCACAGACATCTGATGATATTCAAAAACAAAACTGCGAAATGATTTTGAATTTGAGCTCTGTCAATGTCAACAATAATGCAACAATAAATCTCTGACGTTCAGTTTGGTATATATAACTGTTCTGTTGACAACTTTACCTCTGATACCGTTGAAAACTGAGTTAATTAGAGCTGAGTAAGGACACTTGGTCGAAAGAAGACAACAAGTAGTTTGCTCACACATAAACAAATGTAGATAGGTGAAAGCTCTTACTTATATATTGCTAACTGGAAGTTCATCTAGACCACAATCTGGAAGTGAATGCTTGTATTTACTTTGAACTTTTAGCACTTAGGTCTTTATTGTCCAGCTACGATGACGACTTTCATTTAGTCTGGAAGTAAATCTTTATTTAGCGCACTTGTATTAATTTGAATTTCTAGCACATATTTAAGTCGTCATCGTCCAGTTACGATGACGTATATCCTCTAACTAAAACCACAGTCTGGAAGTGAATCTGACATGTAGTGTCCTTGCAGTGAACTTTGAGCACTTAAATCTTTATTGTCCAGTTACGATTACGTCTTTCTACGTGTAGCATCCTTACGTCATACACTCCACATAATATCATCTAGAGAAACACTGTACTGTACCATTAGACTTCGATCACGGTACCGGAAGTAGTTATTAGGCCCCCCATCACAATTCTTTACACGAGGTTACGCAAAGAAACGCAGATCATCGTCTGTCTGGCGTGTTACTTGTTTCCCACACGTTCAGAAAATAATTTGGACTCTTTTGAAGCCAGCCAAATGACAAACCGACGAGGTTATGAGGCCAAGTGTCTGAGACTTGAGGTTGGGCAAGAGTACTACAGAAAGACCGTTGATTTACATTCGCAGGAGAACAGCAGACACCGTTTCATAGTCCACAACAAGGTAGCTGTGCAGCACTTTCATTCTACGTGATGCCTGCTTGCCTGGACATCTAGGCTTTTTGTTGGCAGCCTAATTCCCATTGGTACGGCTTTCTGTTTGCTTACAGTTTGTTCTACTGCTGCTGTAATAGAAGTTGAACTGCTAATGAGCAATCTGGTTTAGTTTAGGTCTCTAGGAAAGTTGACAGACGCACAACTCAAAAGGTTTCGTCATCGCGTGTCATGTGATCACGTGTGATATCGTAAGCTATTGGGCTAATGCTGACAGATAACATGTTCACAATGGATGCTTTATGTCTTAGTAGTTTGCATTGTGCGTTTTTACCCGTTTTGAGTGCTCTGCCGACTACAGAGTTAGCAAGCTCGCTGTACTGACGTCTGTGCCACGCCCCTAAATTTTGTTGACGTGCAACGGCCCCGGTATGGAGAGGCAAACAAGTGCAGTTGGAGTTCTGTCGTACTGCTGTATTTTTTAGAGTTATCAAAACTTCCCCGGGCTTGGGGGGCTACGCAACTTCATTTGTAGCAGCCAAGCTTCGTCTGCGCCAATCAGTGTCCAGTATTCGCTTACAATAAATGACATATCCCACTTCCGCTACATATTGACCGGTCAATAAATCGGGCCGTATGACTGCCTTGGGCTACCCGTTTATCAAGATGTGTATTGTTTGTGAACATAACAATTAGGCTACTGAAACATATCTGTCAGCTAGAACAAACAATACGTGGATCTACAGATGCGTACGGAAATCATAATGAGTTCTTTCATGCGTGTAGCAAGTGCAGACCTGAGCAAACTAAACTGAGAGTCGTCCTTCTGGAAGAATTAACCGTGGTTAGGCGTCCAGCTATAGAAAGATACTCGCGCGCACAGAACGTTGTGAACCAGCTACATGGTAGAAGGTGGATACGGCTTTCCATCTTGCCTCCAAACTTCATGCACAAACCTTGCAAGCCAGTAGTTCATTTCTCTGTTGTTCGTAACATGTAGATCATGCACGTACCGCCCGAGCGCTCCCTCTTCAGTTGGCTGCTTGTTTCTCCATTTCTTCCATGCGTTGAACACTCTAACCGCGCACATGCAGTAGCTTTTGTGGGGATAGGGGAACACACAAATCAAGAAAGTTATGAGAAAACTACTGAATGAAATTGGAAACGAGATTCAGAAGACTCCTGATCAGAAACAACATCAACGTCTAGCAGTTTACTAGCTTCTAAAAAATCAATAACTGGCAATTCTGCTGTTTCAATGCCCAAGTCGATTTCAGAACATTTTGTGACACAACCGATTGGAACTTCTGCGCCTAGAGGATATCAACGCCTCAGCTGGGTGCTACAAGCCGGTTATAGACCTTCTGGCAAGTGTATAAACGAATACACCCCGCTGCGCCCAGCTCGTTAGCACTCGGGCTTCGCCCTCGTGCCAACTCGTGGGCGGAGCTGGGTGTATTTCGTTTATACACTCGCCAGCGGTCTATAATGGGGTCTCAGCGGGAGTCTCAACGGGGCTTCCATTCGAACAAGTCTCAGGAGATCACATTTCCAACACACAAGCAGGTGTTAGTTTTAACTTTACTTTTTGTCACGTGCCAAACCATGTTGGCTGCTCTTGGCCGCGGACAACCCCGCTCTGACACACAACGTTGTGCCAGTGAAAACCGCGGTCCCTAGCTGTGTAGGTACTTGCATTGTACACAACACGCTACCTTTACCGTAGATGAACTGGTGGGAGGGGAAATGCCACGAATATCTAGGTATCTAGATAGGCTCCGCACTAGCGGATCGCCGAGTTGGCATCTGTGGTGACGAAGTATACAGACTCGTTTGTTGTCTAGAAAAATCGAGACACAACTAAAACATCAAAACCGTCAACCTACTACAATTAATTAAGTAGTAGACTGCGCACTTTCACGGGCACACTCTAGCTAGCTAGATGTAGTACACGGTACCGGTACCGTGTACAAGGTGGGCGTGGTACTCTATAGCAGGTCACTTTTCCATTTGCATGACGTCGCACAACTCACCAAGTAAACAGACATGCACGTCCATCGTTTTCTACAACGCAAACTCAACTCAATTAATTAACTCAACTAGCTAACGTAGAACAGTGTGCGGCTACAAGTGAAAGAACATGGTCATAGCTAGTCAACTGCAGCTAGAGCTAGTTACTAAGTAGACTACTATGTCAATGCTAGGTATAGCTACTAGAGTCAATAGTGCTAGACAATGATTGTAGATCGTGTTCTACCGTGTCACTCGATGATCTCTGTGCTGTCATTGTCGGCGCGTACTTTCACATCGGTCGGTAGCCGCCAATCGTTAGTAAAATCATTTCAGTGTGCGTTTGGAGACGATGGACAGGCAACGACGGTTAAGCGGACCATCCGACATGGTGACCATTTTTCGAGGAACGCAAGAGCTGTCAATGAAATTTTTGTATGTGAGCAGTTTGCGACTGTCTCGAGTTCTCAACGCAAGTTAATTTGTACACGGCGCGAATAGCTTTAAATGTTAAAACAATTATACAATGTCAACTAATTAATTAATGTGATCGACAGAATTCAGTGTTGCATATCACTGTGTAGGTAGAAGCCATTACCTGAAAAGAGAGGATGGAAACGAGGCGGCAATATTTTCCCAGACCGGAGGTCGATTCGACGGACTCTCGGCTAGTCATCGCTATCAACTCTACGGTGACCCGCTGTTGTAAGAGTCGAATGTGTCCGATGCCTCGTCGTTTCTCACAGTCGTCGCCTACAGCTGCAGCCAGTCGTAGGTGTAACCAGTAAAGCAAGTCGCCATACTGTTAGGACCGCAACAGCTCCAGCACCCGAAACTTTATGGACGCCGGTGCCGTCGTCCTCTTGGTCTGCGTTTAGATCGGTAGCGCCCAGCAGCAAGAAAGCGCGGTCGCAATCTGCAGTCAGAGAAATCAAGAAGAGTGTTGACCTGTGGTCTATGGAAGTCGTTCGAAACAAGCTGCAGCTAGCCGAAGTACGTTCGCAGACGTACGTTCGCTTTGTCGAAAGTGACGTCAGCCTACTACATATTGCTGACTTAGTTCAGAGTCACTTCGAAGCCCAAGGTGTTGTTCCGTGTAACGACCGAATTATCCTAGTCGACAACCGCGGCGTACCGTTTGCAGATGACGACTGAACAAGAGGTAGGATATACGTTACATCTATGCATGTTAGTATGCGTGACGATGTGTTTATGTAGAAGTCTCTGCAGCATGCAACGCGGTCTTTTTTAATTTGTCTGTGCATAAACATATCAATCAACCTAAAGCCTTGCATGATCAAATGCACTACCAAGAATGCATGCACTCTATCTAGTATGTATATATATATATATATATATACGTTTACGCTGTAACTCATTAACCTAGTTGCTTCGGATGCATGCAACGTAGACTTTTGAAAGGCACAATCTTGAAGAATCTGTAAAGTACTCCAGTCGGAATATGACTCACTGAAGTGCTACCTCGATTCTATACGAGAGACGGCACTGATAAAAATACAACAAGCTTCATAGGCGACCGCATCTTCTACAGCGTTTGGTTACGGCCAGCTGCAGTCTTTGAGCTCGAGCACTCATGCCTCATCTCACGATTTGGATATCCTTTTCAAGATTGACGGCAAAGTAGAAGACGCGCTAAGTCATCTCGGCCGCCTGGAGTCCAGCTTCGAACGAGTACACGAGCGACTCGAGAACATCGAAGACGAGATGGACCAAGTGACTCGCCATCGGTTGCCATGGAAACGTAGTAGCAAGAATGATGCGTTGCAAGATTAGCGACCTGCTCAGGAGAAGTCCGATAACAGTGTCTATTTGCTGCCGACAATGGCTCGGCTGCGAACGTTGCACTTCTCTATGCGGGCGTTCCCCACTTGTACTGCTACGTGGTCAGACGACTAACGTCCGCTGACTCTTCGCTGTTTCGACGACATGAAAAAGGTCAGAAAAGAAATGCGAAATGAACTTGGGAGCGACGTATCTCACGACGACAGCTCGTCGGACACGGAGCTACCAATCGTGTTTCCATCTGCCACAATCCAATGTGCCGGTGCCTCCTCGTCACACAGCTTGACTGCAGATTTGAACGTACACGCCGACAATGACAGCCCATAGATCATCGAGTGCACGGTAGAACTCGATCTACAATCATTTGTCTAGCACTATTGACACTATTAGCCATACCTAGCATTGACATAGTAGTCTACTTAGTAACTAACTTTAGCTGTAGCTGACTAGCTATGACCATGTTCTTTCAGTTGTAGTCGCACACTGTTCTACGTTAGCTAGTTGAGTTAAGTAATTGAGTTGAGTTGAGCAAGTAGAGTTCAGTTGAGTTGACTTCAACTAGAGTTTAGAAGGCGTTGACGATGGCCGTGCATGCCTGTTTCTTTGGTGAGTTGTGCGACGTCATGCAAACGAGAAATATGACCTGCTATAGAGTACCACGCCCACCTTGTATACGGTACCGTAATGTGTACTACATCTAGAGTGTGGCCGTGAAAGCGCGCAGTCTACTACTTAATTAATGGTAGTAGGTTGACGGTTTCCATGTTTTGATTGTGTCTCGATTTTTCCTAGACAACAAACGTTGTTCTGTATACTTCGTCACCACAATTTCCAACTCGGCGACCCGCTAGTGCGAAGCCTATCTAAATACTTCTCTAGATTCGTAGGATTTCGCCTCCAGCCGGTTCATCTACGGTAAAGGTAGCGTGTTGTGTACAATGCACGTACCTACACAGCTAGGGACCGCAGTATTCACTGGCACAACGTTGTGTGTCAAAGCGAAGTTGTCAAGAGCTGCCAACGTGGTTTGGCACGTGACGGAAAGTAAAGTAAAAACAAACACCTGTTTGTGTGTTGGAAACGTGATCTCCTGAGACACGCGTACGAATGGATGCCCCGCTGAGACGCCCGCTGAGACCCCGCTGAGACCCCTGCTTTGTCTAATGTCTTCGGTCTTTTCCAATTTTCTATTTCAGGAGTGTCCCAGGATTTCGTGGAAGCATGGCGGAAATAACCACGCCCACCTTAAATTTTGACCTGCCCATTCCGATTTTTCATGGTCAACCCACATAAGCTTTGATGCAGGTTTGCTTAGGCTGACATGCCACAAACTGTTGTCACAGAATGCTCAGGCACAAAAGGAAAAAACTGCTTTATCTTTTTAGAGTTTCTCTCTGTCTTAGTTCACTGTGCTTGACCACATGATAGCTATATTTTAGTGCGAGTGGGAAATTTCCAAACCTCAAGAAGTTGAGAACTTCCCTTTATATGGAATAGGAAGACCAGATATCTACAGACTTCGTTTGTTACCATCAGATAGTGACCTAAATAGTGGGCAGAGTGCAAGACAACCACTGTCGAGCTTTGACTACTTGTATTACAGTTATGTTCATACCCTACGGAAATCTTTGTCCTAATTGGTCTTATCTTCAAACAGAGCATCCCAGGAACTACTTGTTAGCCTGAGACAACTTCCCACTTTTCAAACTACTAATACAAGTCCATTGTCTTCATAGCTAGTCACTGCCTGCTCATACAGCAAAGCATGGCAGGCCTGTACCAAGTGGAAGCCAATGCATGGCGGAGGACCGTGCCTTTTGTAGACTGGGGACAACCCTATTAATGTTCTATTTATGTTAAAAATAGAAAAGCGAACAACGCGTTCAAGTTTCTAGTTTCGAGCACATAGGTGTCTAAAAATCAAACATTAGAAGATAAATCTAAAGATCACAGGAATCAAACATTAAAAGATGAAAAACCATTACAAAAAATAAAAATAAAAACAAAAATGTAAAAATTAAAAGTTAAAATTTAATAAACACAAAAATTTTAAAAGAATGCCAGTAAAAATATTAAAAATAAATTTTGTTTTAAAATTAACTAAAAATTGAAAATTAAAAATGAAAACATGAAAATTGAAATGTAGAAAATTAAATGACCGGACCATTCACTGCCCCTGCAGCCTCTGTAGTGCTTGATATTGTACCCGCACAGTCGTTTTTTAACTTGACGTTTGTTTGTGTCTCGTCTTCAAGATCAGAGACAATGCCAGTAAATATTTTCAGTAGCAGTAACTGTCAGCAATTATATGAGACCAACGCTGAGACTATTTTCTGTCGTCGTTGAGGTCTGTTAATTGCGTCAACTAGGCGCTACAAGCTCGTGACAGCTGCATACAAACAGCTGTGTTACATCAAAATTTAATCAAAAACCAACAGAGCATAAGAGCATCATATTATTGATGTATACGGATAAGAGAATTTAGCATGATCCTGTTTATAACCAACGCGTGCGTGATCTTAGTTGCTTTCAAAAGATAATAACTTAGGTCTCGTTCCGTTAATTCCAGTCCAGTTCTAGCAGCACTGGGATCACTTGCTCATCTTCACTGCATGATGTTGCAGACTGTTGTTCTCTTGTTTCTACTGGCTGGGTGTAACGCACTGAGGACAACTCAAACCAAGCACTTGCCAATGGACGGTATGATTGCATGTGCCTGCTATTTATATGGAGTTTAAACACTAGAAGATCATGCAGTACACAGACTCCAGTCTAGATTGTATAGCTTACAGTTCGTATGTTACACAGAATTTTAGTATGTCTGCAGGCATGCAATGCATGCTTTGCGAGTGCTGATAGCTTTATGACGCCACTTCGTGCAATCATTCCCTCCAGAGGATTTCCGGTCGAATGCTCAACTTCGATCTATAGTAAGTCTATAGCAAGCCTGCACAGTTAATAGAAACTACCTGCTTTTCTATATATCACAATACCTCAGTCATACATTTACAGTGTGTACCCTATACTGCAGACTGAGTGCTGCCGCTACTACCTATAAATGTATACCCCAGGGCAAATCGTTTGTGTTGCTTTGTTGACTAATTGACATCCGTACAGTGTAAATGATGCGGTACAAATGGTATATGGTAGTTTCCCTAGGGGTTAAAGACATATGTAAGGTAGCATACTGGATGACCAGGTTGCTTTTCCTTTCCCAGATGAAAATGAGAATGTACATACAAGATGATACTTTCACACAATAGGGTACACAGTAAGCTGCAAACGGTAACCGTACAACTTCAAATCTCATCCGGCTTTACCAAACCCAAAAATATGCTTAGTATACCTTAGTATTTAATTGGTCAGAGAAACCATTACCACCACCCACCTACCCTTTTTAGCTTTACTAACTCTTTGTTTTCAGTAGATGTAGATTGTCACCCACACTTAGTCTAGTTATGACTACTACTAATAGAATTTACAAACCAATCTACTTGGAACGTTACTCAGTGTGTCCGTCAATCATAATGTCTTCATTGTTTGTTTAGGGCGTGACGGATATCCCGATCCCGAGTCCGTCGTCAAGATGGTCAACATCGACAGCTCTCATCCTGCTCACGAGCAGCAAGTCGGTTTGAAAATCTGGCGCTTCGATATCGCAAAGGAAGAATGTCGCTCGGCGCGCGTCCATCTCGAACCGTTCGACATGGCGCCGGGAGATCACGTCGTCATCTACGGGATCGACAGCCGCGGGAATCGCGTCGGAGTCGAACGCTACGAAGGCAAAGGATTACACGACTACGGACAAGTTAACAGCCGTCGCGTTTGGGCCAAACAATTGGTCACAGAGTTACACACGAAGAGTAATCACTCTCACTTCACTCTTCAATATCTTCACTACGCCGACTGCTACCAACTGCAGGAACAACCCCGGAAGCCGACAGTTATTTGCGGCCAAAAAGACTATAGAAACATCGCTTGCTACAAAAATCTTCCCAAAGTTTTCGAGCTCGGTCCTTCCGTATTCCGACTGCGATTTATCGTCAACGGAAGCGCGAAATTCTGCACGGCGTATAAAGCCAGCGACGACGGCCGCTTCCTAACCAACTGGCACTGCCTCCGCAACCGGAACATAACACTGACGGCCGAGCTCGATTACGAGTACGCCGCCGCGACGTGCGAAGGCACGACGGCGAAGCCGAAAGCGGTGTACCACGCCGACAAATTCATTCGAAGCAGTTACAGCGAGGTTTTGGATTATACCATCTTCACCGTGCAAGAAAATACGACCTACATTGACTGTCTTAGAAGCACTGACGTGGCACCGAACACGAGTGAAATCATCTTCATTATTCATCATCCTTTGGCAGAGATAAAAAAGGTGTCTATTACATCGGACATGGACTTGGGAGGGTATTGTAAGATTCAACCGACTTGCATCAGAACCCACGACTTCTGCTTTTTTTGCGACACTGAGCACGGTTCGTCGGGAGCTCCTGTGCTCTATAAATATAATGGGAAAATGAGTGTTTTTAGTCTTAATCATGGATCCGTCAAAGTGGACCCGGCGGAGTGCCCCAACGCTGGGGTAAAGATGAGTCTGATTTTGGACGACGCGAAACAGGATTTTGGAGTGTGCAGCAAGTGAGCGATGATCAGACGTTGGCTGGTTGTAACGCGTCGTCTGACAAGAGCAGCAGAAAGACAATGAACAAAGTCCCAGTTTCGTTTAGCGTAGCGTGGCTGTTGCTCTCTAGTGGTCTTCTTGTTTGAATTAGGAATGTTTCTTTTACGATTGTTTGTTTCTCTATAGACAGTAAATTTGCGTGTTTCTGTGTCTAGTAAAACAAACAACTGGGCTGCATTGAATCAATAGTTCTACGCGGCTTACTGCACCGACCTGTTTCCGCGTCACATACGGGCAGCTTAATTAAGTAAAATTATCGGCGTTCGTTTGTAGACAAAATTACTTAATATTGTGTGGATGGATTTCGATGATATTTGACAAAATTATAGAACTTTAATAGCAAAACGATTAATTAATGTTTGGCATTAATACGAATCGGGGTTCGTTGTGGAGGAATCGGCTTCGCCTAATTAAAACTTTTTGAGGGCAGAAATGCGAGATGACTTTCGAGCGAAATCGGAATTATCTTATACTGACACGTAACATTCTCGTCGCTTTTATGCAACCACAGAGACAAAGTGTTGCCAATAGCATGCTGCAGCTCACCTTCAAGAGTTCCTAGCTAATTACCTCTTCCACTATAAACACTCGGTATTCGTGCCTACCTCTTCAACGCAGAAGACACGTCTATATGCGCAATTCAGTAATACGTAGAGGTGCGAAAGAAACATAAACACAACCAAACGCAAGCTATGCAGCCTCGATCTCAGGACCTCTACAGTGATCCTGGATAGTATCATACTGTAAGGTTCTCGCTTCGTTGTGTGAACGAAACACTAGTAGTAGTCTTCTAAATAACTAGAACTTACTATTAGTGCACAATGCTGTCTACATACGTTATTTTTGTTTAATGTTGTGACTGATAATAAACGTAGGAAAACTTGAACATGGCCACTGCATGCCAAAGCGCGTTACTAAAAACTAAAGTAGAATCATAGAGGCAAACTTCAGAGCCATACTTCATACCATACGTCATTTAACTAATTTCAATTGTCTGTATTTAAAGGAGATCGAGCTGTGTGTGTGTGTGTGTGTGTGTGTGTGTGTGTGTGTGTGTGTGTGTGTGTGTGTGTGTCTGTCTGTCTGTCTGTCTGTCTGTCTGTGTGTGTGTGTGTGTGTGTGTGTGTGTGTGTGTGTGTGTGTGTCTGTGTGTGTGTGTGTGTGTGTCTGTCTGTCTGTCTGTCTGTCTGTCTGTCTGTGTGTGTGTGTGTGTGTGTGTGTGTGTGTGTGTGTGTCTGTGTGTGTGTGTCTGTGTGTGTGTGTGTGTCTGTGTGTGTGTGTCTGTGTGTGTGTGTCTGTGTGTGTGTGTGTGTGTGTGTGTGTGTGTGTGTGTGTGTGTGTGTGTGTGTGTGTGTGTGTGTCTGTGTGTGTGTGTGTGTGTGTGTGTGTGTGTGTGTGTGTGTGTGTGTGTGGTGTGTGTGTGTGTGTGTGTGTGTGTGTGTGTGTGTGTGTGTGTGTGTGTGTGTGTGTGTGTGTGTGTGTGTGTGTATTTGGCCAGGTGTTTGTCAACCACCAACGACATAAACATGGAGCATCATCTCATATCTCCGCCGCCCAGCCTCCGTGTCTGATCTCCGCCGAATCTAGTTCACACACGCCGAACCTGTACTGGCCGACAGTGACGTGGCCTGAATTCTCAGAGCGCGCAAGGTCCCCTCTCGAGGGGTTGCCCCAAGTAAAATTTTTCGACGACGCGAACGCGGCACCTTCCCGTTTATTCAAACGCACGCACGTACCATGCAGTCCCGTGAGACTGTATGTGTCGTCGCCTCACAACGCTTCCAGCAATCGGTGACTTCTCGCCGATTGAAGCTGTTCATCTAGCCAGCGCTTGCTTTTCTCTCCAAATTCTGATTGCACCATGCGGAGTGTCTCGATTTCTACCGGAAAAAAGCGAGAAGAGCAAGACTCGAAGTCATTCAGCACGCGCGTTAATACGTATGGGTAAGTATCTTCACGTGACTTCCCAGAATTTGCTGCCCGAATATATAGTACAGTTTCTTCCTTTCACTAGAAACATAACCTTGTTCTGTTCTGGTGTAGTGCGTAACGTACGCTATAAAGGTATGTGATCTCGGAAGTGTGTACCAAGCCTGTTCTGTTGGCATAATTAAATAAATCATGTTTCAATCAAATACAAATCATCATTATTGAGTTTAAATACAGTTAATTTAAATAAAACTAATTGTCAAGATCTTTTTCAAGTAATTTTTTAAATGCACAAAGTAATGACCGTAATAGTTGCAATCAAAATATCTTAATTATTATGCAAACAGACTCTAGGACTGTAGGACTGTGGGACAGGGTTGGCCGTAGGACTATTTGGTCCTAATACCTCTAAAATGCATTCACAAAATAAGTATTATATAATACAAATAGTCTATACAGATTGACACTGTATCGAAAACGGTCATGCATTACAAGGCAAACAAGTGTCATGTGTCCATAAATGTTGCAGCCAAAAATCTAGGCAAGAATCTAAAGCTAAACAAGAATTTAAATCAGACGTGGTTGTGGCATGTAGCTCACTGAGTAGAGCACCAACTCTATCAGTAATGCAACCACCGTACGTCTTCATCTTCCTAAACTAAATTCTATAACAAAGATATCTTCGCTTCTAAAATGTTCATCTAGCTCTTCACTGTCTGCTTGCCGAAATACATATTCCTTTATCATAAGCTCAAAAAACTTGTCTCTAATGCTCTGTTTTTCACTACTAGTTCTCTCTTCATAAGACATCAAAATCTTAGTCCCAGGTCTAGTCAATTGACCAAGAGTCTTCACAAGAGTCTTCAATGATTGTTCGTAGTAGACAACATCTGACATGAGTATGGCCTCGCACCCATCTAGGTCTTTATCACAATCCTTTCCCCAAGTTAAGGACTGTGCTCGTGCAGAGCCTGTCACCAAAGCCGAATTTTCAAGTACATTGAGATTCATCAGCTCCACAAATTCCAGTAAATCTGTTAGTGTCACGTGTGCACCGTAGCAGGCTGCCACCAACCAACAATTTCCGTTCCCGCACCCAGCTCTACGACTCTCCTATTTTTCCAATACTCTGGTAACGTAGTCTCTAGTTTCTCCACATAGCAAGCCAACACGAGAGCAGCATCCCACACCACGCAGCCAACGTCACCAACGGTGAGCTAATGCACTCGCAGCTCATCAACAGATGATCAACACGTTCATGATCGGTAGTAATGGTTTGTGGTCCATTTTGATTATGAATGGTTTTTCTTTACCCATTGGCATGACCAGGTCATTGCCAAAGCCTCTTTTTTGATTTGAGCAATCAGTTTTTCGGCATCATTCAGAGCATATGAATCATAATAATAATGTGCGATTGGAGAATTACGCTCACGTCAGGTTGAACTTGTAACAACACTACCCCATTTCATGTGATGATGCGGTGTGTCTGACAGATTCGTGTATGCTGTCTGTTGTGCAGGACCGCAAATCCATTCCAAACCATCTTTTAGTAACTCTTGCATTTGACTTGTAATCTATGAAAGGTTGGGAATGAATCTAACCATCGCAGGAAACCGTCGCAGTTCGTCGCGCGAATTTGGTGCTGCCATCTCTAACAGTGCATGTAGTTTTGTTTTGTCAGGGTGTAACCCAGCCGCCGTGATAGTATGACCAAATTATTTCACCTGAGACTCGCGTAATTGACGTTTAGAAGCGTTGAGGCACAATTTTCCTTGACGGCATCTGTCCAGTACTTGACGAAGCCGCAGATAATGCTCCTCCTGAGTGGTCTAAAACTAAGCACATTGTCAATTTAGCATGTGTATGACGCCGTCAATTCCCTCCAGTATCGTCTGCATAGCTCTGTGTAATACTTTCGAGCTCGAATTTAGTCCAAATGGTAAACGAATAAATCTAAGACGGCCAAAGGGTGTCAGAAACGTTGTCAGCTCGGAACTCTCGTAGTCAAGGGCAATTTGCCAAAATCCTGAAGATGCGTCGAGGCTTGTAAAGACCTTCGCTCCGTTTATCTTTACAAACAGTTCCTTGGCTGTCGAAAGGTGGTAATGTTCGCGTTTGACCGAGCGATGGAGATTTCCATAATCTACACATATAATTATTAATAATAACATATTTTCTCTCGCATCCAAGTAGGTTACAGTTCTGACGTCGCCATTCTGCTCGATTACTGTACTACCATGGGCTCACCCAATCTGCTGTTGGCATCACTTCTTCGATTACGCCGAGAGTCTTCATATTTTTTAGTTCATCTTTGACTTTTGATGATACAGTAACGGGATGCGGCGCGGGGTTGCCTCCGCATGTAGCGTAGCGCCCGCCTTGAGACGCTTATTCTTGGAGAAAACCGAGTCCTTGAAAAACATCTGCATATTGCGCAGCCACTGGATCTGAGTATATCTTAGTGTCAGGCACACCTCCACGTGCACCTTCCAATATTGCTGCCGCATTAGGACATTTCTTGCCTACCGACGCTATACGATTCAACAGGCTTAGGTGCTCATAGGCACTAAAACCCAGTAAAGGTTCTTCCTGACATGAAATTACTACAAAACGTATGAACCCATTCAGACCATTTTCCTGTGTAACCTGACACACACTGGCCATCTACCGGAAGAGGTGTTTGCGACCTGTACGGTAACAAGCGTGCATTCGATGTTTGCAAGGAAGGTCGTCTGTGTAAACGGTTGTAAATAGAGCGAGGCAGAACACTGATCTCAGCACCCGTATCTATCTTAAAAGTTACCATAGTACCATAGATGCATATTGGTATCTTCCAGGCTGTTGTTTAGAATCGTGATCAGTCTTGATGGTGCCCAAAGTATACCAGTGACCAGACTCTCCGTTTGATGAAGATACTTCTGTTTTCTTTGTTCTGAAGCGACACTTCTTTATCTGAGGTTTCCAAATAAATGGTTCAAATAACATTTATCATTTTTTTGTTTAAATACTGCCGCAAAGTGATTGGGACCATGACATGTCCTGCAATTCTCTCCCCACGCTGGGCACTTCTTTTCCGGCCACATGTGGTGCAAACTATTTTTGTGTCACCTCGACTAGATCCCAATTGTCCCTTTCGTATTGTCGCCACTTGGGTCGCTTCTAAGTCATCTAGGCATTTCACACTGTACTGCATCTATAATGCTGACTGTTGATGTGTCAGCTGCCATGCGACTGCTTTGCTCTTTGATAGCTTCTCTGCTCGACATATGTCAAGAGTCTTTTGCAGACTTGGATCATCAGCCGCCAATAACCTTCGCGTCAAGCGCACATTTTTTACGCTCAGTACCATTGGATCTCGAATCAACGACTCCCGGATGTCTGAAAGTCACGTGTACGTGTTAGCGTGCGCAATGCCGTTACATATTGGTCTCTAGACTTACCTTCCTTCTGTGAAGACATAAAAAATTTGTAGCCTTTGCATGTGACGTTTGCTTTTGGTGCATAATGCTCCTCAAATTTCTGTAACACTACCGGATATTTCTCCTTGTCTTCCTGTGCGAACGCGAAGCTGTCGTACACTTCTGTTCTCACCGACCCAATCGCATGGAGCAACAGCAATGTCTTTATATCTTATGGCGTTGAATCACCCGCCTGGCGCGTCGCTTTTAAGTAGATTTCAAATCCCTGTCGCCATTTTTTCCAAGCTGGCGCCAATTCACCGTCGGTCGGCATTGTCGGAGGAAGACCTGTGAGAACTGTAGCTAACGTGGAAATGGTAAGATGTGGATGCTTCCGCCACCTCCTGGTACCATATAGGATTGCACATATTTTACTACGATATTCTGTTTTCTAGTTCTCTATCCCGGATGTCTATCCGGGTATCCACACAACCCTAATTACAACACTACATAAACGAGCTGTTAGCGCGCGCGACATGTAGTGTCGAGTCTCAACTTCAGTGCATGCTCTCTAGCTTTGGTGTTCAAGAATTAGACTTGCTAATTGCTAGGTCTACTAGCCAAAAGTATGAAGGTATACACTCTATCAGTTTTGGTATCCGTGATATTGGATCGACCACAGGGTCGAATTGACACACACACACACACACACACACACACACACACACACACACACACACACACACACACACACACACACACACACACACACACACACACACACACACATTGCTACGGTTTGTCTTCCAAAACTAAAAAGGCTAAAGAAATACAACATAATAGAGAAAGCGCATTTCTCTTTATGGTGTAAAACTAATGAATTTACAGTCTAAAATGGTTATTTCTGCAACGAAATATGCTAAGTTAGAGGATGTCAAGTCCGATCCTCTAGTAGATACAGTACATCACGTCAATGTAGCAGCTTCCGTAAACACATCAGCTAACTGCTCAGACTGGGTTTCAGATTTCCCAACTCTACATTGTTACAATTACTGTGGGTTTTTCATCAGAAACTCAGCTAGAACCTAAAGAAAAGACTAGCTAAGTTGTCTGGGTTTTGCCAAATGTCTCATATTCACTGTTGTATATTGGAGTGTAATTGGGTTAGGCAGTCCTTCGTCCTTCGTGTCGTGGTCCTTCGCTAAGCTTCGAGCAATCAAACATTTCTTGCCAACGAAACTTACTCTTCTAGCGCTTTCGTTTCTCTCCAAATTCTGATTGCATTTGCACCAAATCCAACCTATACGTTTTCTGCAGCAAGCGCTACACGGGGAGTGTGTCGATTTCTATCGAAACAAGCGCGAAGAGCAAGATTTGAATTTAGTCACCAAATCCGGAAAGTCGTTCGCTCGTATCTTCATGAGTGGCGTTGAAGGAAGGTAGGAAGTGAAGTGTGCGTCTGTGTGTGTGTGTGTGTGTGTGTGTGTGTGTGTGTGTGTGTCAGATATAATTAATTGACGTGACAACAACAGCGATAAATGCACCACCAAGCTCCAAAAGAAAGTAGTCAAAGTTAGGCATAGGTTTAGCAATTAAGTTTAAGAATATTCCTAAGAAAAATGGTTTCGTTCATGGGAACACAATTTCCTAGAAAAGAACAGGGTTTTCTAAAAATTCTGTCCAGCATGAAATCTTTAAGGAAATTTGTCAAAAATTAATTTTTGTTAGGGGACACTAATTGTTTCATAAATGGCTTTAGCAAACTATTGCAGTTACCGAAATTGCATGCACCCTTGCGTTTATGATTACAGTTCATTGAATAATAGTATATCTACCAGAGAGACAAACCAAAAGCAGCAAATGTGTAGATAGCACAATAATTATGCATGAAAAACTCGACTACGCACAGGTAAAAGCAAGGCTTTAAATTGAGTTTTATCATTAATAAATTTAAGTTAAATTATTTAATGCTACTGATAGCTTGTTGTTAGACACAGTGACTTCCTGTATGCAAGTATTGGTATATTTCACACAGCAACCATAATATCTATTTAGCATACATTGCAAATGTCAAAACATTTCAAGCAAATGTCACAACTCTTACTATTCAAATACTATTTACAAACGAAAGCTTTCAACAAAGAACAATTAATAACAAAGATGGTAATATTAACGTTTTTGAGATCATTTTATCAATTGTTTCCAGTCATTTCATTATTGGCAATGACAAATCGTCGCATTGAGAAATTTGAAAGTAAAATTTGACATCCATTCTGTTTACTCCAATACGCAACCTTAACACTCCCTTTTTCAAATTCGATTTTGCCGTTTTCTCCGTGAATTCGTTTGGGAACACAGCACGGAGACAACTCCTCACACTTCGTGCCCTTGTCCTCGCAACTTTTCACCAAATTTCGCATTTGTAGCGCATAGTCGTTCTTGATCACGTGTCCTTTTGTCTTCAAGTTGTGTTGAAGGCATCGACCTGAGCAGTAGGAAATGGTGAAGCTTATGTCGTGAATACTGCTAAAATTTTCGTCAAGCGATATAGTAGAGTTTTGTCTTGTAAGCTGGCCATTTCTTCGTCAAACGAGACGGTCGAGTCAATGTCGCCACTGTCGAGTATCAATCTGGTCCAGTTGACATCTTTTGTCGAAAACGTTTTCAGTCTCAATTCGCATCCTTCAGAAACCGCTGTTGCATCTGCTGTGGGAGCTTCAGGCTTGAGAGAAGAGCGCAGAGGGCTTCCAACCCCGTGAATCAAAAGTTCAAGGAGCAAAATAGAAACAGAGACAAAATGGATCGCACTAGCCATCTATGAATTACCAGACAGAATCTCCAACTTATCTCGCTGTTGAATCGAGCTCTATATATACTGTTTTCATGCCCGCTCTTTGTGGATATTCTGTGTAAGCACATTTGATACAATCATCTAGCACTTTGCTTATAATTCGACAGCAAGGAAGATCCTTGCGACCCGTCGTGCCAAAGGATAAGCAACATCCTTTAAACGCCGGATGTTCAGAAAGACGTGGACACATTTTTATAATTAGCGTGCTTATTATTTCGTTGGCATGGTACGGTAGCTGTGCGGATGACAGTGTCGCCAAAACGTATATACCTAACACCTACTAAAAAGGCAGCACTGTTGTCATCAAACGGTAGAGGGTTTCCGTTGTTATCCCAAGAATGAGACTGCAGGCTAACACAAGATACTTTGAGATAAACGAATCTGCACAAAATTAAAATTAGAATTAATGAATTGAATGAATTCGTTTCTTTTTGTTTAATAAATTTTTCATATTGATAGTGCAGCATGCATCTGACTGTTCCGTGCTGGACGAACTGATGGAGCGTGCAGTCTGCGGTTTGCGATGGGACAGACAGAATCGTGATATAGATAAGCCCCGTGAACGTCTGATTTTTCAGACGGAATCGGAGGTAACATGATCTCTGGACGTCTGGTCGTCTAGAAACGCAACAAATGATAAGACAGTGTTGATAATGTAAATGACTTACACGCAACGGTCACGATTTGCAATTATTTGATTAAAGAATTGGTACTGTGGACGGTACACGTTCTATCTAGCTAATATGTACCTGTCAATAATTGGATGGTTGCACGTGTCTCGTAATTCTTACATGTACGTCAACAAACATGTACCATTGTTTCTTGCCTCATGCCTGTGTATGACTTGTTTAAACACTAGCTGTTTGTCTTGCTCTTGTCAGACTTAACAGTCGTCGATCGCTAGACAGTGGTAGCCAACGAATGGACTGGTTGGTGGACACGGAATGACGACGTGCACGAGACTGGTGAAAACACCTAGCTGCTTCGTCACACAGCAAGCAGACTCGGCTAGTCTAGCTAGGTACTGCATACGTCGTTTCCAGATTCTGCTTTGCTGCATGACGGACGATCTCTCTAAAACCATCACTTGCATGAAGACAACTTCGTCATACAGCGTGCATGGAGGCTCACATGTCTCGATAGCTAAGGCTCACGCAGTAGTAATTTTATGATGATGAAGCTGTTCTTACTGCAAATGCGCGCTCCTATAGATACTAGCAGACCTAGAGAAGCGGATTTCCGACATTTCGATAGACAACACCTTCTTTCCGACTCTTGATCGAAGCGTGAGAGATTGCAACGGTGTTCGGAAAACTATACATTGTACACGTATACATTTCAAACGCATATATATGTATATATATATTATTTTTATTTAGATATACATACACGTGTACTCACCATGCACTGTGGGTAATATATGTATACAGCTTTTCTTTATGCATGCTGACTCAAAGTTATTTGCAGACGAATATAACATGTAAAATAGTTCTGCTCCACATCAAGTCACATTAGACTCATGTCTCTCGCCTTTTTCCATTTGTCCAGTATTCCGCCTTCAATGGCAGCAGCGCAGACAAAGCGTGGTGGCAATGGATTGCGGAGTGATGTTAATATATATGAGTGCGAGGGGTCCTGGATGTACAGCTAGTATTGCCCCGAGAATTTCTGTAGTCGTCCATTGCTGAAAGAACAAGAGAAAAGGAGGTCGTCATCTTTTCAGACTGTGCCATCGTGGCGTTTGCCACTCTGGCTGTCTATTTATTCTGGTGATGGGACCCCATTTGAGAAATGAAGGCTTTTTCATTGGCTTTATTGTCGTGTGGGCAACTGTCAATTCGTCGTATTCCTATTGTCCGTATTTTGTTTGTCCGTTGAAGTATACAGGTCAACTGAAACGTGGAGTTTGCCGCATCATTACCCTATTTCCAGCGCTGGATCTGCATGTTCCGGTTTACATTTGTACTGTTTCAACGGCTTTGGCTGTTCGTGACGACTCTAATTATTTCTTGCTGCCTAATTTGCCATCAAGAGAAACAATTGGTCGAGTTCCTAAAGCTTGCGGCATCTTCAACACGTACTCAGCGCTCTTAATTCACGTTTCTTTGCTCATCTAGCTTGCTTCTTCAGATTTCTCTTTTTTTATTCTTTTCTTTTTACCGTTTGGTCATTGCAGTCGTATGAAATATTGAATGTTGCCGCACTTTCATCCCTTCTGCGATCTTCAACTTTTCATCTTCTGCATTGTTCTCTCTTCTTTTCTTTTGATGTGGAGGCTTCTTTTTTTGTGGCAAATGGTGCAGTTGGGCAAGATCTTGATGTTTGTCGCACAATTGCCCTTCTTCCTGTTCCCACGCTCTTCAGACTTTCTTCCTCTTATTCATTCACTTGCAGTTTGTTCGTTGGTATATAATTTTACATCCTCATGTCGATACTAGCAGATAAACTCAGACTAGATTCTGGAGCACGCATGCCGCTCTTCAACCTTATTTCAGTGCTCTTCAGGCCTCTTGTTTATCTGCTGTACTATTCTGTAACTCTTGTCTGCTATAAAGTGCTTTTTGTAGCTTCTTCTTTTTGTCTTGTACCCGGACAGTACACTAGCACGTATTTGGATATAGATCTAGAGCTGCTGTAACAATACAAAGATATATAACCACACACACACACACACACACACACACACACACACACACACACACACACACACACACACACGCACACACACACACACACACACACACACACACACACACACACACACACATTTAGATCTTCAGCTGGCTCCAAACACACACACACACACACACACACACACACACACACACACACACACACACGCTTGATGGCACTAGTGGATTTCTCCAAATATATCATTGGACAAACAGAGTAGCTACTTTATTACCATATCGACTCCCTTAATTTAGTAGTTACCGTTACCTACGATTCCCATTTGGGATATGATCAGCACTAGAGATCTTTCACAAGACAACCCTTGAAGCATTTATGAGGTATCCCAAGTGTCTATGTCTAGGCCTGGACGATATACTTGTTGGCACATCCACAGAGCAACAGCACGACTTCGCCAACTAAATTTTACCAAGATGCTGACAAATCAAACTCAACCTACAAAATGCCAATTCATGAAACAGGAACTCAAGTATCTAGGACACATATTGAGTGTTGACGGCATCAAGCCAGATCCGGCTAGGGTGGAAGCAATCCAAAAATCTTCCACTCTCCACGACAAGTTTGGAGTGTCGCGTATACTGGGCCAAGTGACTCACTTACCTTACAAAGTTCTACCCAACCTAGCAAACCAAGCTCAATCACTACAAAACCTTACTCGCAAAGAAGTGCTTTTGACATGGGATGTCAATTACACACGCACACTGGCTATTAACTAAAAATGAGGGTTTCTAATGCACCTGTTATTGAGCTCTTTGATCGGACCTGCCAGTCACTTTCATATGCAGTTGATGTCTCTAACTTTGGACGTCCTAGCTAGGACGCAGAGCTGCTGCATGCAGAACGGATATCCAGTGGAATATGCATCACGCACATGCACTGTCCTCTCCGTAGTCTTGCTACGCCCAAATTTAAAATGAGATGCTTGCAGTCCAGTTTGATCGACTTAGGTGTCACCAATATGTATTCTGCTAACATCTAACAATAGAAACCAATCCCAAACCTCTTTTGGGAATCATGAAAAACGATTAACAGAAGTATCACAGCTACTCCAACGGAAGAAACTGAGCTATCGCTTTAGACCAGAATACAAGCCAGCAAAGGACATGGTTCTAGCAGATGCCCTTAGCAGGTCTCCCGTGGAAGATCAGTATGCTGAAGATGACCAACTTACGCATAAACAGATAGCCATTTTTTATAAATCAAACCATCCCCACTCCACTGGAACGCCAGTACTGTACAAGACTCGACTATGCAAGCACTATCAACATATATCCAATCAGGTTGGCTCTTCTCGAAGGGGCTTGTTCCAATGCAGTCAAGCTATTTTGGAATACATGCACGCTTTCTTTGACTTCACCACGAAAGATGTCATCATCTTCAAAGACAGACAAGCCGTCGTTCCAGTCGTTCTTGGAAGCAGAGTTATGGCTAGCATCCATGAAGGCCACGAAAGCATTGTAAAATGCATACCAAAAGCCAAACATCAGTTTATTGACCTGTAGGAATATTTGAACGACCTTATGAAAGTTCAAGGATAAACTTTGAGCCTGCATGGTTGCACCCATGCATGTACGACAATGTGTGTGTGTGTGTGTGTGTGTGTGTGTGTGTGTGTGTGTGTGTGTGTGTGTGTGTGTGTGTGTGTGTGTGTGTGTATACATATATATACATATATATATATATATATATATATATATATATATATATATATATATATAGCTTCATCATCTCGTGTTGATCAGGCTGGTGTTTTCTGCACAACGCAAACGCAGGAAAAGTGTGATCAAACCCGACTAGGCGGTAGACAAATGCGAACTTTGGTGCAAAGTTGCGATAACAACGACTTGGACTGTGACGAGCTGTCTCCTCGCTGTGTTCCTAAACTTCGCGAAGAAACTGCAAGATAAATTTGAGAAAACGTTTGTTTATGCCGAGTCCATGAACAATCAATTGCTAAGTGTGATGTCGTCTTTTTACCCGTACGTCTCACAGTCACTGCCAGTAGAATGACTGGAAACGCTGGTTGAGAAAATCTTAGTCTGCGAACTCTATTCTTGTAATGACCAGTCTTTGCTATTACTATTACTAAATTTGTTTTATACTAATTAATATGTTAATGGAATTAGCATGTTAATGCATTAGTACGTTAATGCAAATACTGCGTTTTCCAATTTCTAAAGTCGATAAAGTCATCTCTCCTTCCTTGGCTAGAAAACCCTTTCCCTCTACAATTATATATATATATATATATATATATATATATATATATATATATATATATATATATGCAGTATGTGCAGTAGGCTTTGTCTTGATTGCATGCAAAGTCAGTCACGGATATAGCTCAGCTTCTGGTATACAAGAAATTGCTTGCACTTACTTTCTTATTTGTGTTGTTTTATAACAGGAGCTGGAGTCTTAAAATTGAAGGTGGAAGTACAATCTCTTGACAACACGCTAAAGAGCAATCACTACGTAATAAAACTGCAGGCTCTAGGTCATAGATAACACTAGAAAAGTCCAGAAAACCTACTTCTTAATCTCAACTTCTAGAGACAGGTAGGTTCCAGCATCAAACGCGATACCTGCAATATAAGTTACTCGTAATCGCCGCTTTAGACTCTAGCCGGTCTCTTCATCCAAAAATCAAAAAGTAAGTTAGTTGTTAGAGTGACATACCGTAGACCGGAAAATTTTGGCGACAGTTTTTTAATTTGACGATTAGCGAGTGAATAGCTAAAATTGAAATTTACCAAATTTGTCAACTGTCTCGTTGCGCATGAGCACATCCGTTGTTGCTAAAATGGCGCTGCACTGGTACTTTCAAACAATAGAACGTTCTTCGATTCCAACGCTCTCAGTGTGTGGACCATCTTCGTTGTCCGCATAATGAGCCAACCATGGCGTAAATTGCGTTCGGTCACAGAGGTCTGGATCCTCTGACAAGTCACGTGCACGTGTGAACTACAGTGAGTGCACACCAGAGGTAAGAGCCAGAACTGGGAGGTATACGCTGCAGAAAACGGGCACACTAGAGCTGCATAACGCCAAAATTAATATTCGCCAAAATATAAAAATAGTCATCTAGGCCATTCGCCAAATATTAACGACGCCAAATTTCCTAGTCTACAGCATCTAGTACAGTGACAAAGCCCAGCCTCAAGTGATATGTGTACGTGCGCGCATGCGTTTGTGTGTGTGCGAGGGCAGATCTGTGTGATCTTCAAATTCTGCGATACCTTTGGACACATGCTGCATGCAGCTAGCTGTTACCTGCATGCTAGCTGTAAGAAACCTTTGATCTTTGGCAAGAACCATGACAAAAAGTTGATCGATGATTCCAATTGGAGTTCTAATTGACGTGATCAAATCTCCTAAAGAAATCGGTAACTTGACTCCAGAAACCGCCGAAAGTTTAAACGCGATATAGAGAAACCAGTTTAGCATACGCACACACGTCGTTTTCAAATATACAGCCATCTTGAACGACGAAGACGGGCGGTGAAATTGGTGGGTGACGAGTTTAGGAACGTGAATCCTAGACGATGTCCATGCAAGCTGATCCTAGCAGACTACCGGCCGAAAGGTCAATTGGGGCAAGACGTATAGAGGCAATCGAATCAAAATGACGTTGTTATATCGTTTCTCTCTACACGACAAGCTATAGTAATGTCAAACAAACACGCTGCATAGGTGTCACGCACGTGCCACAACTTGCAATTGCCACCAACACCATACACACATTGGCACATACTGAAAACACTCCCACCTACTGACGTTTACTCACGACGTCATAGTTAGCAGTCAGACAGATCCGCCTAACACTATGCATATTATCTCAAACTAGATTCTTTCCAATAAATTATACTTACCATAACAAATATATATATATATATATATATATATATATATATATATATATATATATATATATATATATATATATATATATATATATATCTTTAGACAACTACAGCATCACTACAGTCGTTCACTACATTACTGAAATGTATTAATACGTTTTAGAGACTATTTTACATATTACAACTGCCTGCAAATAAGTTTGAGTAGGCAAGCATAAGCAAAAGCTATACGCTCTTATACGCCTGCATTTCAACTGTAGTTTTTCCGAGGCTCGCTAATCATCGTTGCAATGTCTCACACTTCTGCGACTTAATTAAACAGTCATAAAGAAGGTTTCGTCTGTAGATAGAAACTTCAAAACCCCTCCCATATGGGTCCGCCAGTAAGAGGATGCCTTGCAGCAAGAACAGCTTCATGGATAAACTTAATACTGGATCCTAGCTATTCTAGACACGTATAAGCCTCTATGCATGTTGTATGACAATATCTGTCTTCATGTAATGGTGCTAGAGAAATTGTCTGTCAGAAGACAATCCGGATTAGAGAGCAGAATCCGGAAACGACATATACAATACCTAGCTAGACTAGTCGAGTCTGCTTGCTGTGTGATGAAGCAGCTAGGTGTCTTTATGATCACCAGTCTCGTGCGCGTCGCAATTCCGTGTCCACCAACCTGTTTATCCGTTGGCTACAACTGTCTAGCGACCTACGACTGCTAAGTCTGACAAGAGCCAGACAAACAGCTAGTGTATAAACAACTCATACACAGTCAGAGGCAAGAGACAATGGTATGTCTGTTGACATGTAAGAATTAAGAGACACGTGCAACCCTCTAATTATTGACATGCGGGTACATATTAGCTAGATCGTGTACCATCCACAGTACCGATTCCCTATATAATCGCCAATCGTGACCGTTGAGTGTAAGTCATTACAATGTAAACACTTTCTTACTATTGTTGCGTTTTTAGACGACCAGACAGCCAGAGATCATGTTACCTCCGATTCCGTTTGGAAAATCAGACGTTCATGTGGCTTATCTAGACGTCTTCCTTATATTCACGTCTCACGATTTCGTCTGTCACATCGCAAACAGCAGACTGCACGCTCGATCAGTTCATCCAGCACAGGACAGTCACATGCATGAATTAACTATGAGTACGAAAGAAATTTACTAAACAAAAAACCCATGCACTCAATTCATTAATTATAATTTTTAAATTTGTGATTTTTTATCTCAAACTTCCATTTGTTAGCTTGCAGTTTCATTCCGAGGATAACAACGGAAACCCTGTACCGTTTGATGGCAACCGTGCTGCCTTCTTTAGTAGGTGTTAGAGGTATATGTGTTTATTGGCGACACTGTCATCCGCACAGCTACCGTACCAGCAAAATAATAAGCGCGTTAATTAGAAAATTGAGTCCAGGTCTTTCTGAACATCGAAGATATACAGGATGTAGCTTATCCTGTCGCATGTGGCACGACGTGTCGAATCGGTCGCAAGGATCTTCCTTGCTGTCGAATTATAATTGAAGTGCTAGATGATTGTATCAAATGTGCTTGTACGGAATACCCACATGGAGAGGGCATGTCAACAGTATATATAGAGCTAGATCAACGCCAGTTTGTCTAGGTTCAACAACGAGATAAGTTGGAGATTCTTTCTGCTAATTCGTAGATGGCTAGTGCGGTCCGTTTTGTCTCTGTTTCTATTTTGCTCCTTGAACTCTCGATCCACGGGGTTGGAAGTCCTCTGCGCTCTTCCCTCAAGCCTGAAGCTCCCACAGCAGATGCGATGGCGATTCCTGAAGGATGCGAATTGAGACAGAGAACGTTTTCGACAAAAGACGTCAACTGGACCAGATTGATACTCGACAGTGGCGACATTGACTCGACCGTCTCGTTTGACGAAGAAATGGCCAGCTTACAAGACAAAAACTCTACTATATCGCTTGACGAAAATTTTAGCAGTATTCACGACATAAGCTTCACCATCTCCTACTGCTCAGGTCGATGCCTTCAACACAACTTGAAGACAAAAGGACACGTGATCAAAAACGACTATGCGCTACAAATGAGAAATTTGGTGAAAAGTTGCGAGGACAAGGGCACAAACTGTGAGGAGATGTCTCCGTGCTGTGTTCCCAAACGAATTCACGGAGAAAACGGCAAAATCGAATTTGAGAAAGGGAGTGTTAAGGTTGCTTATTGGAGTAAACAGAATGTGATGTCGACCTTTACTTTCAAGTTTCTCAATACGACAGTTTGTCACTGCCAGTAATGAAATGACTGGAAACAATGAATAAATTATCTCAAAAACCTTAATATTACTATCATTGTTATTAATGGTTCTTTCGTGGAAGATTTCGTTTGTAAATAGTAATTGATTAGTAAGAGTTGTGACATTTACTTAAATGTTTTGACATTTGCAAAGTATGTTAAATAGAGTTTATTGTTACTGTGTGAAATATATCGATAGTTGCATACAGGAAGTGACTGTGTCTAATCAGTAGCATTTAATAATTTAACTTCCAAACACAGTAAACTGCGAGATTGTGGTCATGTTAGTTAAAAACTTCTGTCTCGACCTCTGGTGCTTCTTGCAGTCTCCTTTGTCGCTCTTTCGGTGTCAGACGAGGAATCTTCTAATCCATTGTTGGGACTACGGCCTCGTCCCCAGAGTCTCTCGTGCTAGTCTTGTCCGATGCCCGTATGACAATTCCAAGAGCTACCTGACAAGACTAGCGCGTTTGGAATTTTCATACGGGCACCGGATAAGACTAGCGCGAGAGAGTCCGGGGACGCGGCAGTGTTGAGACCAAGCCCACTAACCATCTGCTTGACAGTATGTCGTCCAGCAGATTGTCTACATCTAGCAATGACTTTCCACCTCTTCCACCGTACGAACTAGACGTAGTTTGCCTATGCACCCTTGCTACATACATTATGTTTGCCAGACTTTTTGCATGCACAGGTGCATGAAGAAACCATTTCAACAGCTGCAACACTTCCATTTCACGCTTTAGTTGCATAGTGGATCATTGACTATACGCGTAACTTGTGGAAAACACGACTTCTATTGCCTCTTGTGACAATATGGCATCCTTTTCTACGCAAGCACTCAGCTACACCCTACTACCCATGGCAGATTCCACAGTCGCTCTGATTCGTAATTGGCAAGCAGATTTTAGTCGTTTCTGTATGTAGACCAAGACAAAAGTTACTGCCAAATGCCTCAGGCTCTGCTCCTGTCGGCGACAAGAAGCTTCCTCGAGACAATGCATTCAGTTGGTTTCTCATGTAATAGGGATCAAATACCAGAGGATATAGGCAAAGGTGGGCCGAAAACCCATTAGTAGTAGATGTGGCCTTCTATACACAACTCTGAAACCTGCAAGTATGCGAATCTGTAGAACTGGCATAAAGTAATATGACAAACAAGTTTTGCTGCAGCCTCTATAGTGCTTGCAATTGTACCCACACCGTCGTTTTTTAACTTGCCGTCTGTTTGTGTCTCGTCTTCTAGATCAGACAAAATGCCAGTAAAATTTTTGGTAGCAGTAAATGCTGCAATTAAGCTGTGTTACCTCAACATTATTGAAATATAGGGATGACGAAATATAATGTGATGCAGTTTACAACTAATGCGTGTGTGTTCTAGTTGCTTTTTGAAAAGGTTTCTTGCTAGAGTTGTCTCTGTATAATAATTTAGGTATCGTTCCGTTAATTCCAGTCGAGTTCTAGCAGCACTGGGATCACTTGCTCATCTTCACTGCATGATGTTGCAAACTGTTGCTCTCTTGTTCCTACTGGCTGGGTGTAGCGCACTGAGGAGAACTCAAACAAAGCACTTGCCAATGGACGGTATGAATGCATGCGTCTGCTATCTATAGAGTATATACGCTAGAAGAGCATGCAGTTCACAGACTCCAGTCTTGGTAAAGAAAACATTGTATAACTTACAGTTCGTATGGAAAAAGACAATTTCAGTATGTCTGCATGCATGCAATGCTTGCGTGCGAGTGCTGATAGCTGCATGAGGCCACCTCATGCAATCATTCCCTCCAGAGGATTTCCGGTCGAATGCACCAATTCGATCCATAGTAAGTCTATAGTAAGCCTGCACAGCTAATAAAACTTACCTGTTTTTCTATGTATCACAATACCTCAGTCATACATGTACAGTTTGTACCCTATACCGCAGACTGAGTGCAGCTTCTACTACATATAAATGTATACCCCAAGGCAAATTGTTTGTGTTGCTTTGTTGACTAATTGACATCCGTAGAGTGTAAATGATGCGGTACAAATGGTATATGGTAGTTTTCCTAGGGATTAAAGACATATGTAAGGTAGCATGCTGGATGAGCAGGTTGCTTTCCCTTTCCCAGATGAAAATGAGAATTTACATACAAGATGATACTTTCGCACAATGGGATACACATTAAGCTGTAAATGCTAACCGTACAACTTTAACTGGTCTGAGAAACCATTACCACCACCCACCCACCCCTTCTCAGCTTTACTAACATTTTTGTTTTCAGTTGATGTAGATTGTCACCCACACTTAGCCTATTTATGACTACTAGTAAGGCTTTACAAACCAATCTACTAGAAACGTTACTCTGGGTGTCTGTCAATCATAATGTCTTCATTGTTTGTTTAGGGCGTCACGGGTATCCCGATCCCGAGTCCGTCGTCAAGACGGTCAACATCGACAGCTCTCATTCTGCTCACGAGCAGCAAGTCGGTTTAAAAATCTGGCGCTTCGATATCGCAAAGGAAGAATGTCGCTCGGCGCGCGTCCATCTCCAACCGTTCGACATGGCGCCGGGAGATCACGTCATCATCTACGGGATCGACAGCCGCGGAAATCGCGTCGGAGTCGAACGCTACAACGGCAAAGGATTACACGACTACGGACAAGTTAACAGCCGTCGCGTTTGGGCCAAACAATTGGTCATAGAGTCACATGCGAAGAGCAATCACTCTCACTTCATTCTTCAATATCTTCACTACGCCGACTGCTACCACATGCAACAACCCCTGAAGCCAGAAGTCGTTTGCGGTCAAAAAGACTGGAAAAACATCGCTTGCTACGAAACTCTTCCCAAAGTTTTCGAGCTCGGTCCTTCCGTATTCCGACTGCGATTTATCAACAACGGAAGCGCGAAATTCTGCACGGCGTATAAAGCCAGCGACGACGGCCGCTTCCTAACCAACTGGCACTGCCTCCGCAACCGGAACATAACACTGACGGGGGAGCTCGATTACGAGTACGCCGCCGCGACGTGCGCAGGCACGACGGCGGAGCCGAAAGCGGTGTACCACGTCGACAAATTCATTCGAACCAGTTACAGCGAAGTCTTGGATTATACCATCTTCACCGTGCGAGAAAATACGACCCACATTAACTGTCTTAGAAGCACTAGCGTGGCACCGAACACGAGCGAAATCATCTTCATCATCCATCATCCTTTGGCAGAGATAAAAAAAGTATCTATTAAATCGGACATGGACGTGGGAGGGTATTGTAAGATTCAACCGACTTGCATCAGAAGTAACGACTTCTGCTACTTTTGCGACACTGAGCACGGTTCATCGGGAGCTCCTGTGTTCTATAAATTTGATGGCCAAATGAGTGTTTTTAGTCTTAATCATGGATCCGTCAAAGTGGACCCGGCGGAGTGCCCCAACGCTGGGGTAAAGATGAGTCTGATTTTGGACGACGCGAAAGAGTATCTTGGAGTGTGCAGCAGCAAGTGAGCGATGATCAGACGTTGGCTGGTTGTAACGCATCGTCTGTCAACAGCAGCAGAAAGACAATGAACAAAGTCACAGTTTCGTTTAGCGTAGCGTGGCTGCTGCTCTCTAGTGGTCTTCTTGTTTGAATTAGGAATGTTTCTTTTACGAATGTTTGTTTCTCTATAGACAGTAAATTTGCGTGTTTTTGTGTGTAGTTAAACAAACAACTGGGCTGCATTGAATCAATAGTTCTACGCGGCTTACTGCACTCATCTATTCCCGCGTCACATACGGGCAACTTAATTAAGTAAAAAGTATTGGCGTTCGTTTGTAGACAGGATTAGTCAATACTGTGTGGATGGATTTCGATGACATTTGACGAGATAATAAAACTTTAATAGCGAAACGATTGATTAATGTTTGGCATTAATACAAATCAGGGTTCCCTTTTGAGGGATTGGCTCCGCTTTATTAAAACTTTTTGACTACAGAAAAGCGAGATGACTTTCAAGTAAAATCGGACTTATCTCACGTGACATTGTCCTCGCTTACATGCAACCACAGAGACAAAGTGCTGCCAATAGTATGCTGCAGCTCACCTTCAAGAGTTCCTAGTTAATTACCTCTTTGCACTATAAACACTCGGTATTCGTGCCTACCTCTTCAAAGCAAAAACCACGTTTATATGCAAAATTCAGTAATGCGCAGTGGTGCAAAAGAAACTTAAACACAGCCAAACAGGTAACGCAAGCTATGCAGCCTCGATCTCCGGACCTCTACAGCGATCATGGATAGTATGATACAGTAAGGTTCTCGCTTCGTTGTGTGAACGAAACACTGCTAGTAGTCTTCTAAATAACTAAAACTTGCTACTAGTGCACGACGCTGTCTACATACGTCATTTTTGTTCAATGTTGTGACTGATAGTAAACGTAGGAAAACTTGAACATGGCCATGCATGCCAAAGCGCGTTACTGAAAAGCAAACTAGAAGCATAGAGGCAAACCTCAGAGTCATATCTCATACCTAGCCTCGGTATTCCAGACTGCTTTCTGCTTTCTGCACGTGATGGGAGGGGAGAGTGGGAGGAGAGAAGAAAGCAGTCTGGGGACAGCTCTATTGTAAGTGACTTAGAAAGAGGCGCGACTGCTCAAGTTCAGAAACATCCGCTCCAATCAAAACCACCGCTAAAAAACCGCCTCAGCGCTGTAGACAACTGCTGACGTCAATGAGTACTTTGTAATTGCCTATAAGCGATTCTCAGACGACTGTAATAGCACAGTGGGGTGCAGCTAACACAAACGCGACGCGCTACGTGTTTCGCTCCTGATGACATAATAACTCAGTGAATGCTTGTCAGACGTTACCGGACGATAAAGCCATTGCAGCGGCTGTTCCGACTTGAAGCCTTGAAGACCCTTCAACTGCTTGCTAAGCGATTTTAGTACGAGGTCTTTGCCTTCTCTCTACCGGATTCAGTAAATTCACTCATTTTCTACGTTCTCCCGTTCGTCTGTAGTCGGATGGCAGCGAACAGCTTCTGGAAATATGCCACAAGCCATCTGGTGCTTGTTACTGTTCCTAATGAATGTGGGTAATTATCGATTATGGTGAACACCGCCTATTTCCGAAATCAATTACAATACAGACTGCTTTCTTCTCTCCTCCCACTCTCTCCTCCCATCACGTGCAGAAAGCAGTCTGGAATACCGAGGCTAACCTCATACCCAGAGCCATATATAGATATACAGATATATATATATATATATATATATATATATATATATATATATATATATATATATATATAAATGGCTCTGCTCATACCATACGGCATTAATTAATTTCAAATGTCTATATTTAATTAAAGGAGATCGAGCTGTGTGTGTGTGTGTGTGTGTGTGTGTGTGCTGCGCCGGATCCAGGAATTTTTGAAAGAGGGGGTTCACCGTTAGCAGTTATTGCAGAGAGGAGCGAGGCTTCTAATCCGGGTCGCCCAACAGAAATGGGCGTGGTCCTATATGGGTCTCCATCCAGCTTCTGGTATATGTACGTGTGTGTGTGTGTGGTGTGTGTGTGTGTGTGTGTGTGTGTGTGTGTGTGTGTGTGTGTGTGTGTGGTGTGTGTGTGTGTGTGTGTGTGTGTGTGTGTGTGTGTGTGTGTGTGTGTGTGTCTGTGTGTGTCTGTGTGTGTGTGTGTGTCTGTGTGTGTGTGTGTGCGTGCGTGCGTGCGTGTGTGTGTGTGTGTGTGTGTGTGTGTGTGTGTGTGTGTGTGTGTGTGTGTGTACACAAATCTCAAATTTCTCCTCCCCACGACCACGTTTCATGACAGGACCTACCCTAAAAAATCGTTTCCGTGTCCGACTACAGATGAGTCTAAGAACGATTGTGCAAGTGACCAAAACACGAAGAAAACGCTTCATCAAGTTCCGTCGCCCCATCCTTTTGTATTGTAGTTAGGGATTGTGTGTACTTGACAACCAAGAAATACCTTCAGGAGTTGAATGCCACCTACAGTCAACTATTCACACGTCCCATACTACAATCAATCCTTTACTACACTTTGCTGCATCTACCACTGTTGATAGTCAATGTTTGCCGATATCAATTTCTATGTCAGTAAATACCACACCATTGTCGTTACAACGGAACTGAGTGCCTACCTGGAATGTACATTTCAATTGTCTTGATCACGATCGCAAAACGACGACTACCTATACCAGGCCTATATACGTAATCTAGACTACTAGGAAGTTTGCATGTTGAAACAAATACGTATTGTCTAGCTAGGACTCTGCGTTTCAGTAGACGGTCTGAAAGCTCCGTTGGAAGTGTTACTCACGAACGCGAGGCGCCTACGGATACCGTAGAACTAGTTTACAGCATTACTAATTTTCTCTTTTCTAATGAAATTATATGAAATTATTGAACCACGCCTATTGGAAAAGAGGGGGTTTAAACCCCCTTAACCCCCTCTGGATCCGGCCCTGCTGTGTGTGTGTGTGTGTGTGTGTGTGTGTGTGTGTGTGTGTGTGTGTGTGTGTGTGTGTGTGTGTGTGTGTGTGTGTGTGTTTGGCCAGGTCTTGTCAATCACCAACGACATAAATAAACATGCTCAAGAGATATCTCCGCCGCCCGGCCCCGCGTCTGATCTCCACCGAATCTAGCTCGCACACGCCGAACCTGTACTGGCCGACAGTGACGTGCCCTGAATTCTCAGAGTGCGCGAGGTCCCATCTCGAGGGGTTGACCTTGCGTAAATTTTCTAGACGACGCAAACGTTACACCTTCCCATTCATTCGAACGCACGCACGCACCATGCAGTCCCGTGTAGACTGTATGTGTCGTCGTCCTCACAACGCTTCCAGCAATCGGCGACTTCTTGCCGATTGAAGCCCTTCATCTAGCCAGCGCTTGCTTTTCTCTCCAAATTCTGATTGCACCATGCGGAGTGTCTCGATTTCTACCGTAAAAGCGAGAAGAGCAAGACTCGAAGTCATTCAGCACGCGCGTTAATATGTATGGGTATCTTCACGTGACTTCCCAGAATTTGCTGCCTGTGTAGCTATAATTGTAAGGTTTTCCTTTCTTTCACTAAAAACTTAATCTTGTTCTGTTGAGGTGTGGTGCGTAACGCACGCTATAAAGGTATGTGAACTAGAAAGTGTACCAAGTTTGTTATGTTGGCATAAATGAAAAAATCAAGCTCCAATCATGGATCATTATTATTGAGTTTAAATACAGTTAATTTAAATATAACTAATCGTCAAGATCTTTTTCAAGTAATTTTTTAATGCACAAAGTGATGACTGAAATAGTTGCAATCAAAATATCTTAACATTTCATTATGCAAACGGACTATACGACTAGGACTACTAGATCCCAATACCTCTACCATGTATTCACAAAATAATTATTATATACAAATAGTCTATACAGATTGACACTGTATCGAAAACGGTCATGCATTACAAGGCAAACAAGTGACATGTATTCCATAAATGTTGCAACCAAAAATCTAGGCAAGAATCTAAAGCTAAACAAGAATTTAAATCAGACGTGGTTGCGGCATGTAGCTCACTGAGTAGAGCACCAACTCTATCAGTAATGCAACCACCGTACGTCTTCATCTTCCTAAACTAAATTCTATAACAATGATATCTTCGCTTCTAAAATGTTCATCTAACTCTTCACTGTCTGCTTGCCGAAATACATACTCCTTCATCATAAGCTCAAAAAACTTGTCTCTAATTCTCTGTTTTTCACTACTAGTTCTCTCTTCATAAGACATCAAAATCTTAGTCCCAGGTCTAGTCAATTGACCAAGAGTCTTCACAAGAGGCTCCAATGATTGTTCGTAGTAGACAACATCTGACATGAGTATGACCTCGCACCCATCAAGACCTTTATCCCAATCCTGTCCCCAGGTTAATGACTGTGCTCGTGCAGAGCCTGTCACCAAAGCCGAATTTTCAAGTACATTGAGATTCATCAGCTCCACAAATTCCGGTAAATCCGTTAGTGTCACGTGTGCCCCGTAGCAGGCTGCCACCAAACCAACAATTCCCGTTCCCGCACCTAGCTCTACAACTCTCCTATTTTTCCAATACTCTGGTAACGTAGTCTCTTGTTTCTCCACATAGCCAGCCAACACGAGAGCAGCATCCCACACCACGCAGCCAACGTCACCAACGGTGAGCTGATGCACGCGCAGAACACCGCAGCGAAGCTCTAATTCTCTCACAAACGTCGCCTGGCCGTTCACAACAGACATAAGACATCATCATCCGGGAGCAAATGGTTTATCGCATGCGCACAACAAGCAAACTCAACCATGGGGAAGGAGTTCGGACGTTTGATCAGAGCACGACATCTTATATGGTACTCTCTCTCGCCCTTCGCTCAAAGACCATTCGCCGGATACTTTCGTGAGGTAAGTCTCTGCTGGCGCCCCACTAGGGTTCACGGTCGCGTTGTTCATACTATAATCGTCGTTTACGTATACTGCAGGGCATACCCAACACAGTGAGACGATTCAAAGACGCATTTCTTTACCCGATACCAGGATTCCTAATGGCTGGATTAACGTACGTGTGGATGGAGGTACGAACATGTATATTCACGTTCGTGGGTGGGGTTGCGTAGCCCGTATAATACAATTTCTCTCGTCAGGAAACCCACCACGAGCTCAATCGCAAACACCTCGAAGACTATGAAAACGACGTATAACAACGTACTGCGTTGCTTTTAGTGCACAAGTTGTCATCTAGACTATAGTATCATCTACATACAAGTATATCTAATAATTCAATGAAAGAAATATGTTCATGTACACCCCTAATGCTTTTCGTGATTTGTACAATATCATCCCGTTAGCCCTAAACTCTTACTGTTCAATAGTGCCGTTGACAGTAATTTCATCTACCCTTCACTGTCTGATTCTCTAGCAGCATGCCAGGCTCTACACAAGATTTTTGAATGACTCTGTTACCAACAAATTGAATATCAGATTGCCTAACTTGAGAGATGTTTCGTCATCTGAGCCACTGATCATTGAAGTCATTGGATCATCTTGGAAATGTGAGTCTAGAGAATATCAGAGCAAGTCAACAGAGGACTACTACAGTTGTTGAGGGATAGTGATACCGATTAATGCGTATTTGGTTGGAGAGTAGACGAATGCCATAGTTAGCATGTAGAAGTTGAGGAGGCCGTAGAAAGCGAGGAACTCGGCAGAATTGTTGTATTGTGTCGTCAGACCAGATATGAAGGTGGGCTGGAGCGACCAGTTCCCGAATCTCAACACGGTGATAGCAATACTGAAAGCAACACGATAGAGACACTAGACTAATATCTACTGAATTTATAGTACTCTGTGGTGTGTGTGTGTGTGTGTGTGTGTGTGTGTGTGTGTGTGTGTGTGTGTCTGTCTGTCTGTGTGTGTCTGTGTCTGTGTGTGTGTGTGTGTGTGTGTGTGTGTGTGTGTGTCTGTGTCTCTGTGTCTGTCTGTGCCTGTCTGTGTCATGCGTGTGTCTGCCGTCTGTGTGTGCACGCGCATGCGCATGCACTAACCTTATAGCCAAAACTGTAAACATGAGACCGCTGAGAAACTTGAAGCGGATATCTAACAATCCACAGTTGAAACCATTACACCAACACACAAATCAAGCACCCAACCAAAGTGTGACGAATTTATCATCTCTACAAACGCTCTGACCACCAAGTACAAAAGGTACAGAACATATAGGCCGATCACAACAAAGAATGTCACTTTGAAACCCTAAAATGAAAAATTAGTAAAAAGCTTGCCTAACAAGCCGCAAACAAAGCACACCATAAAATTCTTTGTATCCAGATCTGCATTGTATCCAGGATCTTCCAATTCATTGTACCTACATGTACCCATATTAGTCAGATATTTGTAAATTCTGATAGTGATTGATATTAACCAGAACCCATTCATAGAAAGTACTAATGACATGTACCAGTATACAAGTTAAAGTACAGTGTAACACAATACATAGCTGGTGCTGTATGAGTATAGACATAGGCATGACAATACATACACAACACGCCATTGGTTCGTGGTGTGTGTGTGTGTGTGTGTGTGTGTGTGTGTGTGTGTGTGTGTGTGTGTGTGTGTGTGTGTGTCCATGCATATGTGTGTGGTGTATGTGTGTGTGTGTGTGCACATGTGTACACAGGTATGTGTGTACACGTGCGTGCGTGCGTGCATGCGTGTGTGTGTGTGTGTGTGTGTGTGTGTGTGTGTGTGTGTGTGTGTGTGTGTGTGTGTGCAACGTACATTCCGTGCACTATCAAAACTCTCAACTCACTTCTGCCAGGAAGCCAGTGTGACAGCTGACAGCCAAATCAAGAACACAATCATCAACTTAGGAAGATAGAATTTGAAAAACCTTCTTTCACTCTGATGAAAACAACAGCAAAGTTACCAATTAAGACAAATACAATCTTCCCACAGTTGATGAAAGTTAATTATATACATCAAAACCCATGTGATCCCTGCATCTAACTCAGGAGTTTACATGTCACAAATAATGATTAAAATCTATTGACTGAAAGAAGTGACACAATGAAACGATTCACATATCAACAGCCGTGACTTGCTGTGTTGCTAAACATACTTTTGTATTCACAGATACCCGTAGTCAATATACTTAATTAATTGATACGTAAATGCAAATTCATCCATAGTCTAACATTAAGTATTAATTGTTTGTAAAATTACTTGGATAGTTGACTAGGCTAAAGATACACATACGCCAGCATGCATGCACGTATGCATGCACATGTGTGTGCGTGCACACGCCTGAACCTGAAATTCAGCCAGACCCACTATGGGTTTAGGCCATTCAGTGTAAATTCACACACACACACGCACACACATGCATGCCCGCACACCCGCATGCATGCATGCACACATGCACACACACACACACACACACACACACACACACACACACACGACCATTAAAAACATAGTGAAAGCTGCTCACTAGCCAATTAATAGCATTTTCAATACAAGTGTGTTTAATAGACTGTACTCAATAGTAAAACGACATGGCATCCTCAACTGTACGCAAGACCAACAGGCCAGTCAAGTAAAAATACAAAATAACCAAAATGCAAATAGAACAAATTCTACTGCAAAATGACTACCTACTACCAACTGACTCGGCACACAACTGTGATGTAGGATTGTACCTGTCTAATGCCATGATAGGCACACAGCCAGAACAACAATAACCCACTCAGAAAGGTCGCTTGAAACAAAGCATCCAACATGCCAGGTATCCAGCTAGACACCAGGAACGATAATGGCAGAAGAGGATCTACACACACACACACACATTAACTTTTATCACCTATTGTCAATTCAACTATCGTCTCACTGTTATAGAGACATAGAAAAAGCAGCAAGATAGACATCCACCTGCAAAGAAATCAGTAACATAATCGACATCGGCGAATTGTCATCGCTAACATTTCTTCTCACTTCTGCTCAATGCTCCAATTTCGAAAAGTAAATTTTTTCAGTGAATATACAAACAAGCACTACAATACAACCAATGAAATGACACACGATGACGTACACAGAGTATACAACAATGGCATACAGTCGCCAAAAATGCTAAGACGAGAAATCCAAATCTGAACCAAATTTCCAACTGAGTAAACGCTGCATTGTAATATGTCCACTAAACACATCGACAACCATTGCTTGATCAAAATAATCATAATAATAATAAAACAACGACGTTGAAGAAGAGAAACCTTAAAAGTAACATTTCCAAAGAATTCTCGATTGGCAAGACGAGCGAACGTGACCTCCACTCTGTACGACTGCTCGCTGATAAATCCAAGGTGCATTATGACCAGGTCGTCACACACCTCATCAGAATTAAACTAAGTTAATTGTGAGATGCAGAAGGCAAAGTACACAAAATACAATAACGTGCACAACAGAAACATGTGACACAGAGACACATGCCAACAGTTATGGTATATTCTGCACCAATACCCACGACTCGAAGTAATGATAATATCAATCAGAGTATATAAGGCAAATATTTTTGGTCAGACATTATGCTCTAGCAAAACAGGTTGACCTCATATTTTAATTAAATGGGCCGTCAGTTGTCTAGAGCTTAGGTTGCTCATTGATTCCCTGCCATCCATACAATAACTACAGTATTGTGCCTTGACCAATCATGTAGGTATGTCAAGAGCAAATCAATATTGTGGTTGGTTATACACGCCAGTTGTCGATCAATGACCGTTGACCAACCATATTCCACTCCGTATCGTTGCATCAAATTTCACCATGCAGTAAGATTAAAATTACTTCCCAAATTAACAACTGATCGACTTACAGACATGTGAATACCGTCACTTGATTATTACCAGAGGGCTCAAGTATACCTCCAGCACCAATTGTGGCCAAGGCTCTAAGATTTTCAAGTATTTAGTCTTTTAATTACTGCTAATTGGTGTTTTCCACAGTGACTGTTTGCTAGACTTGCACCCTGTAGACATGCTAACATTATTCAACTTGAATGCACTTGTTGACCACAAGTAATGACTAGTGTTTCTATTAATCAATCATTTCCACCAATTAACAACTTCAGGTGTCAAAAATAAAGCCCCATCCCAGACTTGACCATTGACTCTGACCAAACATGAGGAGTGGGGTAATAATCAGGAGAGCACAGCATATTGACAAAGTAATGCATTTGTTTGTGTTACACTAAAAACCGCCAAACTTTATAACACGTTTCCACACAAAGTATCTTGAGACCGGTCAAAAAATATTTGCAAGCACACTTGCCAATCAATTGAGAGTCCAGCATACTGAGTGTCCTATGCATGAGGCTACTACAATGCATTGGCGAAAACATATGTAACAACTATAGTGGGTTACTAACGGTCTTGACATATCGTACAAATTTTGATATTAAATCATTATTCATTACTGATATTAATTAATAATTCAGATCCACATGTAGTCCACATTATGCCATGTGTAAATAAACAAACATTACTGAGCAGGAGTGTATCTAGTTTGTCAACAATACTGTAAATCAGAATATATAACGATTTTATGTTTTCCATCGTTAAAATAAAAATGCAATAAACATTTTACTGTACGCATGCGCATTAAAAGTATGTCTGCATGTACGCCATTTTGAATATCAAATGTAGTCTGTATGACCAGCAATGCCGTTTACTCATTGGAACAAGGCATTTGAAAAGCTGCTGTGCAACTGTTAACCAGAAGTACATCGAGTTGAAAACATACGAAAACGGAGGCATAGTGAGCAACACTATTTTGATAAAACAACTAGAGATAATATCAAAAAGTTTGCTGGTATTCATTGAAACAAATGTGCAGTTCACTCTTTCTCGAAGCACTCTGTAGCTACAGTGTGAAACTTCAAGCATTAGACTCTCTAGCACAGCTAGATACTAGGTCAAGGGCAAAAGACAATCAATGAAGGAGAGCTTATTGATGCATTGACAAAGAAGTTCATTCAAAGTCTTCGTCTCTCAGTCGGTAGATCACCTGTCAGTTTCACCATAGTTCTAGCGGCATAGCAATTGTGTATTGTAGACAACAGAGATCAGTCATGTTTCAAACAATATGGAGGCCATTAGAGTTGATTTCGTTAAAATAAAAACATTAGCATACCAAATTTGTCAGTTTGAGGCAAATCATTAAAATTTAGAATTTCCTTTCTGGATTACAGTATCTTTCAAACCACATGCCAAAAATTGCACCTGCTATTATAATTTAGTGTAAAATAAAACTTTGAAATATAAGTTGGTCTCAATTAATTCTGTCTGTCTAGCATGTACTGTGCTGACAAAATAGCTCTTGACAGCAGGTTGTTTGTTATACATGGTAAACAAAATTAATTAATTACTCTGCACTTGGATCACCTGTCCTGTAATAATAGTCGATAGATAAAACAGTATTACCTAAATCTACACACAATTATTAAATTATTTAATAAATTATTTAATAAATTATTAAATTATTTCAAAATTCATACCTTCAAACACATAAAAGGTATTTCTAGATTACCTCTTTACATTCCACTATTCTGTTGTGATTGATTTGCTTCCCATATGGGGTAGCTTTGTCAGAGCTTTCTGTAGACAGCTGCACTTGTACTTCCATAGTTATCTTCATGCTACTTCCTACACACAGCGCATTCATTACTCACGTTCATGTACAATGACACCAGCAAGGTGTCTCCTGCAGATGCCACCAAACCTTGCACGTGTTTCTGGTTAGTAATCTGACTGAGCAGCCACAGCTGCTGATTAAATTTTGACAGCGAAGGCGGGTACAGAATAAAAGGACCAACAGAATAAAAGTCTGAGAATTGTTCATCCAACTGCATGAAGCAAAAAAAGTCAGAGTAAATTACAACCGTAGAAACTACAAGTAGACATACCTAATATACACACAAAATTACCCCAAAAAATCACAACTCCGAAGACAAAGAATTAGTTACCTACCTGAGAGGAATTGTGTGCCCCTAAAGGGTGAGAATCAGCTTGACTTTTTAGTATTGTTGGTCCTGAAAAGAAAGAAAAAAAATTCTTAGTCTATTCGGTGTGGAACGACGCTGGACTTTTCTTGCCTACTGTCCCTACGATGACTACTGCGATAAAAGAGCCGAAGAAGGTGAGAAGAACGAGTAGGAAGTGACGTTTGGTCATCAAGTGAAGACGCATCTGAACGCTCCTGTCGTCACAGGAAAGCAGTTAGTCATACCGATTTCGCATGGGTAGACCGGCACCATACCCTTCAGTCATTCTTCAGTTGCTTCGCCGTGAGAAACTCTACGCGTGTGCACTTGTGATTGTGGGCGGAGGGTTAATTTCCTCCGTCCTCGCGTGGCGTTGCTACATGTTGCGAGTGCTATTGATATTAATACAACTGTTTCAAATTGGCGAAAGTACTTATTTCGAATATTGATGTATACGGCCTTGACCTTAACTATCGACCGGCTGCGCTGTTGGCAAAAAAACGATCAAGTGCGATTTCTGTGTAGCTAGAATCGTTCATTTGCCTAGGGTACTTGCCTCAATCAGAAGTAAACATGACAATGTTTTTAAAATTTCCTGTCGTTCAACTAGTGTGTACTCCGCGTTGCATCTTTCCATGCATGTGTACGCAAGTCAGCGTTCTAGAGTACAGCTACTATGAGTGTGTGTGTGTGTGTCTGTGTCTGTGTGTGTGTGTGTGTCTGTGTCTGTGTCTGTGTGGAGTGTAGATATACAGAAATGCCAGATTGTTGAGAAAATTTAAAATGGTACGGCAACGCCTACTCTTATTATTTATATAAATTAAAGAAGCTGTCAGATACGGGTTCTGAGCTAGCGAAAGTAAAGCTTTCAGATTTTAGGGTCAACCATAGAGAGCATTGGATTTGATAGACCCCGCCTTAGTCATTCCCCGGATTGTCCTCGCTCCATAGCGACTTGTAGATCCGAAAGCTACGGCTTGTAGATCCTGAAGCTACGTAGTTACACCTACTCGTTATCTTCAATAATTGATGCTGACAATTCTAAATAATGTTGTTGCTAAATGGAAATACTTCAAAAAAAATCCTAGCGCGAAAATGTGATGGCCTAGTAAATAAATTGAATGGACAAGTCAGGCGAAAGAGGACACATGCAGGCAGAAGAAATAAAACAAAAATAGAATAATTCAAAGGGAAAACAAGCAATGGGTGTCAGAGACATTCAACATGCAGAAAACTTAAAAAATTTTGAATTTGCAGTACAATTTCAGATAAAACTGAAGAAGTGGCAGCTCTTACAGCCAAACTCCTACCTAATCAAAATGATTACAAACATATTAAGATTAAACGAATCGGCGAGAGATGCTTGGTTACAGATGATGAAACTGATACGCTTGACAGAATACAAGCAGGCTGACTTCCATGAGCAGAAACATCGGGTAAGGGAGTTGGTTGCAGATTATGCTCGCGCGAAACAGGAGCTCTACGAGGTATACGGTGACTGTCATATCGATGGCAAGACTTGCGGCAGCTTGCTAAAGGGTGTGTTCAAGAGAGGACTGCTGGACAAAATCAATAAGAGGTTACCACACTGCAGAGTCATATCAAGATGTTCTATTACAAACGATTGAAATTGAAGAGGAAGATCGGGCCAGCTTAGGGAAGTCAGAAATCAGTTGTGAGAAGCCTAGTCGGCCGCCAAAGGACAGGAAGCTATAGAAGAGCATGCTCCAACAATGGGACACAAAGCAAAAGGAAACAAAGAAAGATACCGAGACGACCACAAGAACTTCAACATTCGATGTTTTAGGTGCATGGCCAAAGCGGGTCACTACGCGTCCGACTGCCCAGTATCAGAAGAGAACTTACTTAACCCAAGTTAGAGGCGTAAACCTAGCCAAAATGAGAAGGGCAGGGGAAGCAGGGATAATCCAATTTAGCCTAAGAGACTGCCGCAAGAGTTGCCAGAGATGGGAACTCAACCAGTAGAGGCGAAGCAAAGCGATGCTATCCGCCCAGTTGCTAAAGTCACCCTTGGTGATGTAGTTGTAAAGGGGGTTTGGACAAGGGGTCGGATGTTAGCATTTACGCGGAAGACGTTTTTGTCGGATTGACCCAAAACAGAGGGAAAGGAGACTGTTAGACAAAAAAATTGTCGATCTCAACCAGAGGTAGATCCCAGTTTTAGAAATGACTTTGATTCCAGTAGAAGATGGCGACAATATAAGGTCGCTGAAGTTCTCATGTATGTCCAACGAAATGCCGATAGACAGTGTTTTCTGGTAGCTCAGGCTATCTTGGCGCGGCAGTTGTTACAACTGAATTCCACATTCAATTAAAACTTCCGTCTGGTGCTACTGTAGTCTTACTTAATTACTGAATGTTGGATTTTGCCGCAACATGTCACCTTGGCACGGGTCAAATTAGACGGAGAATGGCCGCGATGTCATTCGGCCATACTTAGACAGAACGAGGAGGCGGAGAAGATAAATAGTATGAAAGACGTGGTTGTCAAAGTAGAGGAAGGAGGTCTCAGCCTCGTTGTTTTGACAAACAGGTTGAATAAACCAACTATATTTAAACGTAACTCCTTGGTTGGTGGCGCCTGACAATGCGAGGTGGTAGAGAATACGCTGCTGGAAACCGGAGTTCGGGAAAACGTGACGATTGCGGTAGTGAAAGCCACACAGAGAAAACCTGAATACGGGAGACGCGTCATCGTAAATTGTTGGAACAAATGGAGTTCAAGAAAGCCAAACTCGACAACGATAAACTGCACAAGGTAAAATATTTGGTTGCTGAATACGATGATGCTTTTGCGTTGCAAGGTTCAGAGTTGGGAAGAACACCCCTGGTTGAGCACATGATCGACATCGGAAGTAGTTTGCCAATCAACAAGCGCGCGAGAAGGGAGTCTTTTGCGTTGCGTGATAGTGTAGCGCAGATAGTTGATGAGATGCTGAAAAGAGGAATTGCCAACCATCGAACAGTTCGTCGGCTATTCCTGTCGTCCTAGTGCGGAAAGCACGTGGCAGCTACCGATTCTGCGTCAACTACCGGAGATTAAATTTGGCTACCAGGTAGGATGTTTTTCCGTTGCCAAAGATAGACGACCCTATTGATTAGCTAGCGGGGACAAGCCACGTTAGCTGCTTGGACGCCGCGTCTAGGTACCCGTGGCGGAGACGTCGAAAGAGAAAACAGCTTTTATACACATTGAGGGTTATACGAATTCAAGGTAATGCCGTTTGGATTGTGTAATGCGCCTGCAAAATACCAAAAGATGATGCAAGCACTACTGTGAAGACTGGAGGAGTTTGCTGTGGTCTATGTAAACGATGTCCTTGTATTCTCGAAGAATCTCGAAGAGCACCTTCGCCACTTGACGCAGGTCTTCGAGCAGTCCAGGAAGGCGAATCTAAAATTGAAGCCGAACAAGGTCGCATAGCAAAATCAGAGACACTGTGCCTGGGTCATATCATCTCGAAATACGGCCGTGCGTCAGTTTGCCGAAGCAAAGAATGTAAAAGAACTACAGTCCTTTTCACGGGTTAGCTTCGTACTATCGGAGGGTTATGGCGGGGTTTGCAAGCCTGACAGCACCTTTGAGGAGGCTGATAAAGAACAAGGAGCTGGTGTTTTGGTCCCCGCGTGTCAGATAGCTTACGACGAGTTGAAAAAAACCATTGACATCCACACCGATTTTTGCGTACCTTAACTTCCCTGGTCATTTCGTGGTTGCGACAGATTCTAGTGGGTTTGGAATTGGAGCTGCTTGAATCAAGAGGGAAATGAAGGACTTATACACCCGATCGGCTAAGCAAGTACAAGCCTTACGCCAGCGGAGACTCGTTATGGGATCTCCAAATTAGAAGCGCTTGCAGTCGTATGAGCACCGAAGGAGTTTAGAGCATATCTGTTAGGCCACAAGACTGTTGTTTACACCGATCACGCCGGATTGCGTTCATAGCTGGGCACGCCTAATCCTTTCGAAAAGATTGCCCGTTAGGGATACAGAAGATATCACTAGAGATCAAGTAACGTGCTGGCCGAGTCAACCACAATGCCTACGTGTTGTCCTGCCTACCGCTTGCTAAAGCAAACGTTCCGGTCGTGACAGCAGATGAAGCAACGGAGGGATTGGCCGCACCAGTGCGGTTGTCGAAAAGCAGGAGTAACGGGAAGAATTCAGCGGAAGCCGTGAGAGGTAATGGAAAAAGAGAAAGCGGACACAAATCGTGCGTAGATCCAAAAGTTAGTAGTAGAAGGGGTGGTGCCGGACGACGGGAGGATAGCTCTGAACTTGGCGTTTACACAAGAGCGGTTTGAGATCATTCACAACATTTTGTGCTACATAAAGGCCACAGCTCTATATCGTGTTCACGTGGGTGTCTCAAAAGAATTGAAGTCTAGTCTCTCCTTTTAAAGTGCAGAGAGACCGATTTTCTGGGCATTTTGCGACAAAGGCTATGTACGGGATACTTTTCAAGCGGTATTGGTGGAACAGTGTGCATATAGACATTTAGCGCATTTACCGCACATGTCTTCCGTGCCTCAAAGGAGATCAGCCTAATAGAGAGTTACATCTAGAGTTGAAGCCAATTTAGGTTGGTGGCCTATTTGAGAGAGTTACAGTGGACGTATTTTTGTTGCCGCGTATCTGGAAGGGAAATCGTTACATCGTGGTTTTGTCAACTACTTGATGAAATGCGCTAATTCATTTGCCACTCCAGATCATAAGGCTACAACTATAGCCAAATTATTGATTGAGCATGTCGTCTGTCGTCACAGGTACCGGAGATGTTGGTTGTCCGACCGCATAACTGACTTTTTATCTGGTCTAATTACAGAAATCTGCCAATTGCTAGCTACGGAAAAGATCAACACCACTGCGTATCATCCACAAACGGGAATATTAGAGCGGATGAATGAAACCGTGGTAGGAATTCTGGCTAACACACGGAATTTTAGGGTGAATAGCGAGATAAATTCTGCCCTTTTTGCTATTTGTGTACCCGGTGAAAGTGCACTGTTCTTCGAGGGAGTCGAAGTTTCTCTATTGTACGGCCGGGACGTCCGAATACTAACGGAAACGTCATTGTAAGGCTCAAAATCAGCCGCACAGTTTGACGCAGATGATTATAAAGTGGATGTGCTTTTGGGATTTTCTTTGCGTGTGAAATGGCTCGGAACAAAGAGAAGCTCAGGAACGCTACAAGGGTCAGGAGGACAAGACGACTACTCCAGTCAAGGTGAATATTGGTGATCTGCTTTTGTGAAAAAGGAGACTCGTAGAAAAGAAAAGTTAATTAAGTTGTTTATTCGAGGGTCTTTATCGTGTCGTGGGATCAGGGAGTAAAGCGGTCCGAGTTCGCCCGTTCACGAAACCGTCAGCATGCAGCTTTGAAAACATTCAATTTAGAGGAAGTTTGTCTCTGCCCTTCAGAAGTGCCGGATATCGATGCTGTAACTCAGCGACACGGTCATCGAGTTGCTCGAGGAGGAGCAAGCAGTTGAAAGGGGGAAATGTAATAACGTGTTAGATCCTAGAACACTGTTGTGATAATTGCTGACGTCACGTAGTAGTACGTAGAGAAGTCGACCACGTGGTTCGTGGAGCGCTGTTCTGTCTTAGATGTCGTAGAGTGTGTGCTTCTAGCTGTTTGTTGAGAATAAAGAGTGACTGCTAAAGTGACGTGAGTGCCTGGGCATTACACTGCCATGGTTACGAGTCTACACACCGTGTAGGGTGTAAAAGACTTACGTACTACAGTACTATAGCTTCATTGTACATCATTGTGCAGATGTAACAGTCTATGGCTCAATCAAGCCATAATGCACCTGTAACACTTCGCCCGGCCGCTGTTTGAAAGGGGCGTGTTCGCTTACTCAGATCTCTCCTAGACAATCTCATATCTAAAGAATTTGAATGTTTTCCCTCATAGATCAATAGAGCCAAGGTTGACGCTAATTACCGTTGAGTTGTATTGCGCTAGCCTCATCTTCTATGAGAGGAGAGAGTTAAGTCTGCCAGGAGAAAACGGCTTCTACTATCCTCCTTTCGTTGCAGAGAGCTCTTCTAAGGCCTGAAAACACAAGATCACTTTTAAGTTACCATTCCCGTTTAGTTTTCGTGTAGTTTACTGGCAAGATAACTGAGCTACGCAGGCAATTCATTTGGTGTAGTTGGCATGTCAGCCTGGCGCATGCTCCGTACATAACACGCGTTTTCTCCTTCCCCAAAGCGACGGCTGGCCTGAAAGTAGCGCAGCACGAAGTTTAGCGATAAAGCTTACACTTTGAGGTCAGGTTGTATTTCCATTGGAGTTTTAATTAGGTAAAACGTAAGTCATCTAAAGACAACTAAGACTTCGGAATCGTCTGACGAAACTTGAAGCATGTCTGATGCATGGCAGACCATGAGAATAGCAATCCGAATATCGATGGTCCACAACTAGCCAATTTTGATTACAGTAGAGTAAATGACGTTAGTGATGTGTTTACTAAAGCCAGAAAACTGAAATTGTAAGCAGATGTTCCATGTAGTCTAGCTGAGCATGCACATTAGTTTAGAGACCAAAAAATGACATTGTGTACTCATCCTTTTTGACTCTCTGACAGTCCATCTATGTTATTTTAGTTGACCATATCTGGAAATTATTTGTCTGCGTCAGTTTGTCTCTCATGTTGTTAGTTTTCACGAGGCTATACGAATGCGACAAAAATTAATAATAAAATAACAACAACAACAACAACAACAACAATAGCCTGGTGGTTAGAGCTCTGGTTCTCTGACCGTGATAGAATTTGCTCAATTTCGTTTGGCGACATCAATTAATTTAAAATGAGTCCGTTGGTTCTTCTCTGGTGTTGTGAGTGTAGACTTAATTGTTTCCGTCGATGTTGAGTTTCTGTGATCTGTGGCATGGGACCGTTAGCAATGCAAATCAGTGCTTTCTTGGTTGTCATTGATATATACTGGGCGTGCTTGTCAGAGCCCCATAGCGCTCGCAATCAATTGCAATAATCCATATTGCAGTTACAATACTGGCGCCATATGGATTTAATTAACAAAACATGTATCTCCCTGGAACTTACATGCTGAGTTGGTGGGCGCCCATGCAGTTGAGGCTAAGATCTCACTCGCCTACTGCATGAGAGGGTGATGACGTCATAATATATAGTAGGTAATAGCAGCATGGATATAGATGAATGTGTGCGAAGCTCCTCTTCAGTTTCACTTACCTATATAGATATTTACCCGTGTACTCTTTCTTCTTCGTACATAAATTGAGCTGCAGCTACATCTATTGTGAAGATATTCCCTTTCGGCAATTAGTAAAAAGAAAGCAACTCTCTTGCTAGGTAGATAATTATACTGCTTGCCCACTGTTTTAAAAAATGAATTAACTTTTACACGTTCTCAACACAAGACGGTTCAAAGGTGACAGAGTGTGACAAAACAGATTCTCAAATTTTGTCTCCTCTATATATGTCTACATTGCCACGACAGTTTGCATGCAAGCTGGCGTATAGTCACCTCCTATTCCTTTCTCACCTCTCGTCATCCCTAGACACCTTCCATTACCGACATTCAAACCTTTATCACACTACAACCTCAACCTATATCCACATTTCTCATCGAGATTCGCCCACATCGTGAGCTCAAGGTCTTCTACGCGTCAATTCATCATGACTCTACAGTCTATCACAGGACTCTTCCTGCTCTGTTTTCTGTGCGTCCACTCCTGGTCCACGTCGCTGCCCTCGAAAGGCCTAATAGAAGATCAGAATGAGGACAAAGAGAAATCCATCAGCATCAGTTTCGTTCGAGCCAACTGGGACGGCTACCAAACGAAAGTGGTTCCCAATCTAGGATACAGGGGCAACGCCAACTTTGATTTGCCAGCAACGACATACGATGGCAACAGGCTTGTTCTCTACTTCGCGTCAAGGTACGAAAAAGAGCCGGCTTTCTGCAAATGGCAGTTTGAAGGATCTGACTACGCTGACACGATCTACTACTACCGTCTCGGAACTTACAGAGACAGAGTGACTATTGATCTGTTTGCGTATAGTTCAAAAGTTCGAAGCGTCGAGAAGATCGACTGGACGTCTATGGAGACGGACTTTTCGGTAATCTGCTACAACGGTGCACCAATAAGCGTCTACAAAAGTGGCTGAGGGCGTTCTTGCAAGTGGGCGTGACAGTTTGTGATGAGACACTAGTGTGCATGTGTTTGTTTTCGTGCTGTGCTCTGTCGCTAGTAGTCAGACAAGCAGTCGTTTGTATTCCTTGCTGATGTTGTAGCTAGATGTTCAGCGAAGGACTGTTGCTTGATCAATAACAAGCTATTCATCATCTCTTAGAATTAGAGCCTGAAATCGCCTCACGATGATTGTGAATGACGATAATTTTGTCCGATTGCCTTTTTTCCTTAATATAAAGCTAAACAAGTCATATCCACTACGAAGCGTTGCCAATAGATACAGTGATGACTGATAATGTTACTTGGGAATACAACCATAGTTAGGTGCTGTATTTCTTCTGACAAGGTTGAGATAGTTTCGTAACTACGCTCATTTGCAGATATAGAGTGTTTCATATGTTATCGGTGTGACCGTTGTCTAGGATTGCGATGTCTAGCTAAGAGACACACCGAGACAACAAATATTTATGTTCTAATTAATTAACTATATCTCTATATACTGCATATGCACTGGAATCGGTAATGGACGTGCCAAGATTGATGCAGCTTTGAAACTAAAAAACGGGTTGCCAGATGGGCACCCCTGCAGCCGTGACAGTCACCGCCCTCTCCGATACGGAAATTCCAGAAGATAAATATATCCACCAATCACCATTGAGATGGGGTAGCCTGCTGCTGAAAGGCGGTAACACACGCTTTACGTAATCGCCATATCCACGTCGGTAGAACGTATACGTTCAGACGGTTGTGTGTATGTGTGTGTGTGTGTGTGTGTGTGTGTGTGTGTGTGTGTGTGTGTGTGTGTGTGTGTGTGTGTGTGTGTGTGTGTGTGTGTGTGTGTGTGTGTACAGTGGGGTCTACTCACATCAGAGTCTATAGCGACGGCGACTATGGACTTACGATTCTTCAACATGCTTCAGAGAACGAGACTCGACGAAGTGAGGTCGAGATGGCACGCTGGTCATCATTACATGAGAAATCGACTAGAGGAGAAGGAATGGGTCTCTACAACGTTTCTCTCTGGCTCTTACCCAAGAAAGACAGCCATTAGGCCACTGTACGACGACGACATTCTTTGTGTCGCCGACCCTCAGTGAGCACGTCCAAAAACCCCAGCAAACATTCAGACTCATATAGAGTACGCGCTCGAAACAATTTATGGGAACACGTCGATTCGCAGACAAAGTCATTCTCTTGGGGTAAACTTCAGCTCTCAAAGAGTATGGTATGACGTCATCCCGGCAGTACCCCACCGGGGAATATTACATGATAGTGGAAAGAGACTCATCGCATCAAGGCGGCAGATTTGTTCTTTGCGATCCGAAAGCAGTGGAAGAAGACAAGGTCAGGGTAAACGCGTGCACAAAACCAGAAGGTAGAATGTTGTACGATACGACTGATGAAACATTGGAACGGCTAAAAGATAAAGAATTTTCATATGGAAATGTTGTGCTACTTTGCTGCAGACGTTATAATTTACGACATCTATCCTAAGTTACTTTCACCATGCTTGTTCGGCAATAGTTGAGTTTCTAGCAGAAACAGTTGTGGACTAGGCCTGGCTCAATAGTGCCAGAAAATTCACCTAAAATTCCATTCTCGAATTCTCCAGAATTTACCTAAAATTCTTGTAAAAATTATCATTAATATTAACCGTATACGTAGAAAGAAGTGAATGAAATAATTCAAATTACCACTAGTTTACCAGTAGTGTTGGGCCAGTAGTACCCATATCAGCAAAAGTTATTAAACATCATACAACAGACAACATGACCGGTGTCATTGACCACGAGTCCACGACCATTGTACTGAAGCTTTATGGAACCCTCTATGTAGTCTTGCAAGGAAGATTCTTGCCGCTCACCAAAAGTGTTGCTTAGAATGAAAAGGCCCTCTCTGCAGCAGAAGATGATGGTTGAATAAGCAACACATTTTTGCAAGCTTCTGCCCATGCTGGAATATCCCTCTGGTGTGTAATAGTGACTGCACTGACTGCAGCTGCGCCGACCACGGCGGCCAGTACGTCTTCCGTGTCGTCCATTTTGCGCATGCGTATATGCAATTGTAGACCCGCCCATAAAAAGTTACATAAAATTCTCAGAATTCTTTCACTTCTTAAAATTCACGTTTTAATGCTGGCATTATTGGGCAAGGCCTATTGTGGACGACTGTTTCGTTCCAGGTCAGATGCATGCCTAGAGATAACACTGCTAATCAATTGAACAAATTATACATAACGCTGATATGATGTTGAATATATGTTCCTTGTTGTAACAATGCTAGGACATGACTTACAAATCACTACAGCAGCTAGAGATACTCGAATCGTACACAATATGTATAGTCTAGTACAAACTTTGAAGAACCACAAGGACTACCATATGACAATGAAAAAGTAACAGAGGGTAGAACGGGTAGAAGGTATATAGAACGGGCAGAAGATGCCGAACGCCAAGCATTTGCAAGTGAACAGCAAGGACGTGGAGGCTCTTTGATAAAGAATATGCGCCCTTTACAGAAGACGTATTCTAAACCAGTTTCAACCAATCTAGTTGCTGAAGATGGTACGAGTTTACAGAACGATAAACATAAGTTGAATCGTTGGGTCAAACATTTCAAGGGAGTGGTAAATTGGCCAGTTGACGTCATTGCTGTCTCCATCGATGATATTCCCATTGTGTCTTCGTTGTCCAACTCATGTCCGTCAAACGACGAGTTATCTATTCCCCTTTCTGAAGAGGAGATCAAATCAGCCATCTCCCAGTTAAGATCGGAAAAAGCACCTGATATAGATGAAATATTCTTAGAGATGCTCAGCTTGGGTGAGGATGTGACTATTCAGTGGCTAAAATCTATCTTTGGTGTCATTTGGGCGACTGAATTAGTTCCGTCGGACTGGCAAAGTCAACTTCTCGTGCCTCTGCACGAGAAAGGAAGCCATACCATCTGCGACAACTACAGTGGTAATTCAATTTTAAGCATACCTGGTAAGGTGCTTGCCAAAGCTATCCTAAATCGCCTCAAGCCCAGAGCAGAACAACTTCTCCGTGAAAGCCAGTGTGGTTTCCTTTGCGATAGAAGCTGTGCCGACCAACTTGTTTTTCTTCGGCAATTGATGGAGAAAGCACGACAATATCACCATCCCGTCTATGCTTGTTTTATTATAAAAGGCATATGATTTTGTCAACCGCGATGCTCTTTGGCACATTATTCATTATTCATATCAGTTGCCTTCCAAGTTGCTTGCCATTATTCGTGCCTTACACGATCGCGAGGATTCCAGCGCTGCAGTAAAGCTTATGGGAAGGTATTGGACAAGTTCCCTGTCACCAACAGTGTCCGGCAAGGCTGTGTGTTGGCACCTGTCTTATTCAATTTATACTTTAACGTTGCCATTCACATGGCTCTGGATAAGCACAGATCACGACGAATGGGCATCAAAGTAGCCTACCTTTATGATGCTGATCTTGTCGAGAACCGGAAGACTCTGAGGTTTGAATCATTGGTGACTGATCTGGAGGATGTCGACAATATGGCTCTTCTCTCTGAGAATTGGCTTGACCTCACCACAATGCTCAACTCTATCTAACTGCTGTAAGAAACTGAGTTTTGCTATTAGTTGTAAAATGACGAAAACCGTAGCAGTTCTGCCATCCGAGTACTCACACATTGAAACTCTTGTACCAACCCACCTTGTGCCAAGAGACGAGCCTATTGAAGTGGTTTCTAATTTCCAGTACTTGGACAGCATTGTTAAAAATGATTGTAGATTGAACACATAGATTAATTCCAGAATCTGTAAAGCCTCACATGCCTTCCAGTCACTCTCTCGGATCTTGTGGTATCAACGTAAGATGAAGACCATCACCATGGTTCGCCATTTGAACAGTGTGATTCTTCCAACCTTACTGTATGGTCTCGGGTGCACGGTCTTTAAGCCTCATGTTCGTCGTCTTGAGTCCTTTTTGATTCGTTGCCTTCAAATTATATGGGGGATCTCGGTCAGGGAGCTGAAGCGTCACACTACGATACGCAAGAGGCTAAACAGCTAAGGATCTCATCGATTCTCTTACAAAGTCGTCTTCGTTTTCTTGGACATCTCTCAAGGATGTCCAATGATCGCCTATCCAAGCAACTTCTTGTGTCTACTCGTGTTGGTTGCAAGCGCAATGTTAGTGGACAGAAACGTCGCTGGAATGATATTGTATCTGGTGAACTCAAAAAGTGTAACTTGTTAGAATCCTGGGGGGAAAAAGCTGAAGAGTGCAACTCTTGGCGCTCCATCATCAAACGTAGTGCAGAGCATTTCAAAATGAAATCAGAAAACAAAAAGAGAAGAGCCTCAGAGATGACACAAAACGACGGCATGAACAACGACTCGTAAAAACTGAAATCTTCTGCACTATAACCACCCTGGCTATTCGTCTCAGACATTTAACAAGGCAGGCTTGATTAGTAACCAACGTTGTCATTCTTCCGCCTCAAGGATTTCATGTCAGTTTTGTCATCAGACTTTCAAACAACAAGGTCTTTGTAATCACCAGCGTTTTTGTCGAAACAGACCTCGAACAGTGTAGACCTGATGTTTTTTGGCCTGCACCTCCTGTACCTTCATGGTAATCATGGAGCACAAGCAACAAATAGATGGATGGTGTGCGTGCGTGCGCGCGTGCGCGCACACGTGTGTAAGCAATTAAATTATAGTGAGCACTGTTTCCAATTGGTGAGAATTCTTAACTTTCTCGAACAGACCTATTGTCAAAAAGCATTATACCTAAACTAAAGTGTTAATGCCATAGAAGAGTTATACCTAAACTAAAGTGTTAATGCCATAGAACAGACTGCTTGTAGCTAATTGCTAAGAAATTCGTATCTCGCCTCAGCTTTGTCACAAGGTGCCTTGGTTATACCCAATGCAGCTAAGTTGGAGGTCTTAATCCAGAAAAGTGACGTTATAATTTACAGCTCTTTACTGTCTTTATCAAGTTTATGTGCATACGAAAAGCACAAATCAGGCAAAGCCATTATCAAATTTAGAATGTTTTATGTGTTGCATGTAACAAACAACTAAAAAATTACAAGCGGTCTATCCGAATGGCATCTAGAGTTGTGCAAAACGTTTGAAAATCAGATCAACAACAGAAACAGTGTAACATAATAGAACTCACATGCAAAATATTATTGACAGCATTGTTGACTATCAAATATATAATTTGACAAGAATGTAATGCTACATGCTTACATCATGCACTATCGTCTATATGCACGTCTATCTATCATTTTTGTCTATGGCAAACACGATTTAAATTTAAGGGCCGGTCATTATTAATTGTTTGCAGATGTAGGTAGATGTAAGCAGCTCTAGACTCAGAGACTTTTTGACCTGTATTACAGGGACGTAGCGTGGCATGGGTTAGACCGGGCTATAGCCCCATCATTTGTAGGAGTGTTCATAAAAATTTGTGAACTGTAAATACATGTGAGGACCAGAGCTGAACACCACCTTTTTCCAGTTTGGATCTGCCACTGAATCTACCATATCAGTCAATAGAAGCCAATAAAAGTGGGCGTAGCCATAGAAGTGGGCGTGTCCCGTAGCAGTGTGAAGCCTAGCCTCTCACATTTCTAGAGATCACGCTACGTCTCTGTAGTGTAATGTGCAGTATTACATGGCCTTCCTCCATTTCCATACTATGCCTTCTACCAGTGTCTTCCAATTCATTCGAATAGAGCATGTATTGGTAAATGGTTCACTATATATCTAGATAGTCTTGCGACTTTGGACTCGGAGCTGGTATGCTGGAACGTTCAATGACCGGTTTTGAAATAGAAAACTTGCGCTCAACTTCGCAGCAAGCTCTATCGGTCGGTACAGATGTACAGTATTTTTCAATCGTAAATACACTTTGAGAATGACTTCTGTGCACACAAACAGTAACCACTTGTAGATGTGGGGGAGTATCGGTTGACTACTACGACTTAATTAATTAAAAGTTACCTGCGTTTTACAATGGGACAGAAAAGACGCAACGGTCTCGCCTACAATACGGAATGGAAATAGTCCTCGATCAATTTATCTATGATTTTGCTAGAAAATACTCCACAAGGCTAAAGTTTAGTCCACATTCTAGACTCAGATGGCTTAGTGGCAGCTTAGTGTGTAGTGCCGTTTCATAACTAACGAAGTTCTGTAGGATAATTTGTGTTAATACTAATTTTTATTTATTAATATTAATGTAGTAAGGGTTGAAGGGAGGTAGTTTGTCTTGTGTTGTTACTGTATTTAGCTGTGTGTTGTACGTGTGTTAGTATGCCCCAGTGGGAACTGCATTACTGTGTGCGATGCGATAGAAATAAATAATAATAATAATAATATTATTATTATTATATTATTAATAGTGCACCCCATCTAGGGTCTCTGGATCCACACCTGGACTAATAAGTGTGGATACAAGTGATCACGTGAGACTTATCACGTGACGATCCTAAGGCTGATCGAGCTTGCTGGATTTCTTCCTGCTGCAAGGTTGCTCGTTAGCTAACATCAATTAACCTTAAAGAGATGAACGGGCACAACCAGAACCAGGACCTGTTTGGTGAACGTCAAAACAACGGCGAACGAGACAGCTTTGCGTTTGTATCGAAACGAGATTCGTCGAAATATGTCACATTGACGCTGACGCGGTCACTGGCGATACACATTCCACTGCCACTAGCCAACACTGTTCTCAGCATTCTCGAAGTTCTCACTCGAGTTGGATTGACAACTTCTCTTGTTGTTTACACGACTTCTCTTTCCAAGCATAGAGCATGCGGTACAGCTCAAGTAATCACCGGTTCCAACTTTGTTCTGTTCTTTACGTCTTTCTGGTTTACTATCGTTTATTTTTTATGTGTTTTGGTGGGGAAACTTTTTAACCCCAGCTTCCCTTTGCGCCTAGGATGTTCGCAAAAGCAGGTTGCTCTCATGGGTCTACTGAACGCTGTCAACGGCTTACTGATTGTCTATTCTAGCCCTACATACCGAACACCCGCGTTCCTGCAATCTATTCTCAGCTCTTCTGTGATACCCTTTACGGTTGTGCTCAGGCATCTCGTACTTAGAAAAAGTGTCAGTGGAAGTAGACTTGTCTGTGCAGTTGCTGTACTCGTTGGTCTCATAATTTGCATGGAGCCATCTCTCTTTGGCTTGGGAAACAGCAGCGGATCTTCAAAAAGCCGCACCGCAACAAACCTTTACTGGCCAATAGTGTTTTGTGCTGGGTTTATTCCTTTAGCACTTATGAACGTTCTTGGAGAAAGACAAGTTAAGAGGAACAACAAAAATCCTGCACAAACTATTGAAAATCTCAATGAAGAAGTTTATAGCGTTGTCTTTCTGGCATGGTTGCATCTGTATAATTTTGTGTTCCTTGTTGCACTCTTTTGGACAACGTTTATTCCACACTTTGGTATCGATAACAGCTGGGCAGACTTCTCTAACCATATGGTATCGGGTTATCACTGCCATTTCGGACAAGGCCCATTGTACAACTGTTCAACATTGACGGAAGGGCGTTTTCTTGATAGAGGAGCTGACCCCTACTGTCATATACCAATTACTCGTTGCTGGATTTTTATCTTTTTCTACTGCTTTGGAAATCTTGTAAGTATCATGCTTATCAAGTACGCAGAAGGCGCCTTGTATTTGGTGATAATCAAAGCTGCTAGCACACCTTTGAGCACGTTAGTCAATACGCTGTTTACACTGGACAAAGAAAGCGCAGATTTTCTTTGGAGACCGTCAGTTGATGTTAACATTTATTACCGTCTTGCTGGTACTGCACTCATAATTCCTGCTGTAGTCGCATATGTTTACATAAGCCGAAGAGAAAACAAACAGTCACGTGAAGAAACAGTCACATCAAACAGCTTTCTTCACTAGCTAGATTGAGCTAATTAGTAACAGTAGCACTAGCTATGGAACGTGCATGTTTACACATGTAGCTACAAATAGTAAAGCAACAGCTATTTCTAAACACGTTCTCTCTAGCACATGCAGATAGAATAAATTAATTGAATAAGACTTACTGGCAGTACGTATAAAGCAAACATATTAAGTAGAATCTTTATGCCGTCTCCCCTGTCTCCCCTCTCTCCCCCTCTCTCCTTTCTCCCTTTCCCCTTTCACCCTCTCTCCCTGTCCACCTTTCCCCCTCTCCCTCTCTCCCTCTCCCTCTCTCTCTCTCTCTCTCTCTCTCTCTCTCTCTCTCTCTCTCTCTCTCTATATATATATATATATATATATATATATATATATATATATATATATATATATGTAGTACACACTAGACGTTCTACAACTTTCGATGTGCAGGTACAGCTCTTCATTCCTTCAAGCTTCGTTTAGCCATCAATTAGGACTATAACAGCTGTAACTCAGCATGGGTACGAGTTGGTGAACGTACAACCCACCGTCGGAGGAAGCGCGGGAAATGGGGCGATTAAGCCCCTTCGGTCAGTGTAGGAATTTCAATGTTCTGTGCCGGTGACTTTACAAATCTGTTTACGGTCTGGCAAGCGAGGTAGTTTTGCTTACTCATGATGACATGCACGGTACAGCATCCCCCCGCTCGTGAACATCTTCCTACGCCAATGGAATACGAATACCTATAGTTAAGTAATCGCATTAATAGCTAAAGTTTTTCATGTACCGTCGCAAATGCGTCTATACTTGCTATCACCAAGCAACACGGTAGCGTCCGTAGATCACCTGCGCGGTAGCGTTGGTACAGTACTGTATTAGTCTAGATCTACCCCGCCCTCAACATTCTGGCCACGCGAGACTACGTTGGTACATGCATGTTGAATACGGTTGTCGGTACTATGTACACTGTTAGATATGGTTTCAAAATTAAATGGCCGAGTGATACAATGTACTATGTGTACATGTATACACTTCCGGTCTGACAACTCTGCTGAATTCCACTCTAGAGCTTTATCTACTTAAACCTAGTTTGCATGGCTTAATTAAAGCTTTTTGTGACTGAAAGCACGCTACTGCATGGTAATTCAGGGTCATTGCTCACCACAGTTGTGCGAGTCATCGCATGCAGTGCTACATTGTTGCATGAAAGCAGCTGCTCCATGGCCGAGAGTGGGTACTTGTGCAAGACTACCTTCGCAAGAGGTAGTGTTGCAAGGCCACAATGACTAGAAGGTAGCAACAAGCTTGGACATCTAAAGTGTATTTGAACCAGTAGCCAACATGATTCCAGAATAAAAACGACTGGAATAACTAGGAATGCCAAGTACCAACAGCGCTGGATCCAGGAATTTTTGAAAGAGGGGGTTCACCATTAGCAGTTATTTATAGCATTACTAATTTTCTCTTTTCTAATGAAATTGTATGAAATTATTGAACCACGCCTTTTGGAAAAGAGGGGGTTTCAACCCCTGAACCCCCTCTGGATCCGGCCCTGTACCAATAACGGAAGATACAGAAAACCACATATCAATCACGGAAGATACAGAAAAAGATTCTTGGCATCGTGTATGTTTGGGATGCAAGAATAGTAAAGGTTACACCCTCAGTGATTGACGAAACGAAAGACATCAACAAGTAAGAGGGGTTTCAGTAGCAATATAGTCCTAAGGTAAGTATGTGAAGAAGAATCAGTTTACAAAAGATTTCTTTAGTTAATTTAATCCATGCGACCAGTTTGGCGCCTGAAAGTCTGACCCGATACATTACAGATAAACTGTCAAGGCTTAGGAATTGACCTGTAAAGTGCATCTACCAGACATATGATGGCGTTTCAGTGATTAGTGTACTCGAGTCTGTTTGCTAGCAGAGACGAAGATTGGAAAATAATGCCCCTACGCGTTGCATCTACATTCCCGTGCCCATGCATGCATACTCTATATCTAGTTTTGAGAGACTGCTTGAAGAATACCGAGGCAGCTGATTTCTTTTCCTACTACAGACTCTCTATGCATTCATGTCCTTTCCAGCAAATTTGGCCATTTCTGTGCGACTTTAATTTGTACGAGAGCTAGTCTTGAATGTCTAATAAAGTTGAAGCTCTCTGACAGTACAAAATGGTACAGTACTGCCAGTATGTATGCTGTGATACAGTAAGTTGCTAGAAGTCTTAATTGGTAAGGTACACAAACACCAAGGTTTACAAGTTCGTTTGTATTGTCTACCTTACCTACAAGTCCTAGCAAACACAGTCGATAACTAAGACGGTCTGCTCAAATTACGCATGCATGGATTCCTTGAAGTTCAAGAAAACTACTTTAGGACTCTTTCTCAGCCAGCTACCTATGTTACGATAAAGGGAACACATCACTGAAAAGCAACCATGCAGAGTCTGAGATCGTTGCATGGTGTAGGCAGGCCCGGTTGACAATGTCATCTGCAGCCAAAAGCTTAATTAATTAAGCAGCCACTGTCCACAGTGCAGGGCCGGATCCAGAGGAGGTTCAGGGGTTGCAACCCCCTCTTTTCCAATAGGCGTGGTTCAATAATTTCATATAATTTCACTAGTAAAGAGAAAATTAGTAATGCTATAAATAACTGCTAACGGTGAACCCCCTCTTTCAAAAATTCCTGGATCCGGCCCTGCAGTGGCAAACATACTAAAGTAGTACAAAGCAACTGGATTGGGTGCCAACAAGGAAAAGACTGGAAGACCTCGGAAGGCAACGCCTCGCCCAGGACCTGCGGCACCTCAAAAGATTGTCAAGAAAAGCAGAAGATCTTGCAAGGTCTTTTCTCAGAAATGTAGCCAATCGTCTAGTAGGAAACACAAGAAGACTGAAGTAACTAGGATGTAGAGGACGAGAAGCTCGAAAGAAAACGTTCATTAACAACACCAAGAAAAGATAGAGAGAGAGTAAAGTGGGCCGACAAAGCACATGTGACCGTGGAGGATTGAAGAAATCTAGCCTTTACCTACGAAAGCAAGAATAGACCGAATGGATGCGATGGCCGAGTGTGTTACTAGACAGGGCGTAGCATGACCTCTAGAAATGGGGGGCTAAACTTCACGATGCTACGAAACACGCCCACTGGTCATGTAACGCGCGAGCGCTGCACGGAGGATCGAGGCGAACGTGGCTAGGTAGAATCAGTGGCAGATCCAGAATGGAGAAAGGGTGCATGGCGTTTAGACTATATACAGCTTTAGTCCTCTCACGTATTTACAGTCCACAATTTTTATGACCACGCCCCGATCAACACCATAGTCACGTGACACCGCCTGCGGCTACATTTACAACTGGCAAAGCAACACACACTTCCTCTAGTAAGTGATGTCGCGTTCTACTACCTACTAGTAGGCGTCATTGTTTTCATCGCCTCAGGAAGGAAAACTAACGGAGAAACCGTAGAAGACACATTCATAATATCACAAAAGTTTGCAGACCACTGATGAACCTCAGAATCACGGCAGCACGTCAACAGCGCGGAAATGGTGTCTTCTACATCGGCCGGGCGATACGTAGATCGAAGTGGCTAGAGAGCCGGTACCGGTCCCGGAAGCGGAGGACTTGGAGTAATTTGCACGTGACCGATGATGTCATGCTCATGAGTAGCGACGAATGGCGGGAAGTCGGACTGATTCCGCATTCTTTTCTGTTGGGAAAAGATTCAAGTCATTCGCCGACCTACAAGAGCGATTGTCGGCGTATGAGTCATCAACATACACAAAATTATGGCGAAGAGACTCGAGAAGTGTTGCGGCTGCCCGGAAGCGAATCAATCGTCCCCTTTCTGAAGCAATCACATACTGCGAGGTGACGTATACCTGCATTCACGGAGGCAAAAAATTCGCTGCCCGTGGTGAAGGAAAGCGGTCTACATCGTAAGTGCAGCTTGTGCGTTAACAATTGTTTAGGAATCCAAGGATCTACACTTTTCCATGGTGATGGCTCAAATTGTGGCCCCAGGCTAAAATACTGTACATACAGTAGTCTCAGATAAAAAGAACAAATGTAAAAGAAACAGTAATTAACTACGCTTGGCAAATACTGTTATTATATACATCTGCACAGTACTGTACTACACTATTGAAAATACATAAATATACCCAGTATACATCATTGCTGCTTTACCGTCTTCATTCTTTCTTCACACTTTCTAAAGACAAAAATGTCTTTCAATGAAGCATGTTCAAAATACAGCAAGGCATGGGCTGGGTAAAAATTCTAAGATTCTCTCTCATCTATTAGTTTGTATCAGGGTGGCAGTGTAGATGCATTTGGATAGTCTATATTCTACAATTCTTAAGCAAATTTGAAAATTACCACATTTAATATCAACTAGTCAACAGTAAAATTAATATCAACAATTGTTGGGGTACAATTTCAGACCTTTGGTTGATTTGTTTTGTAAAATTTAACCGGTAACCTGAAACATATTTCTATATCATATTGCATATTATTTTTGTAATTTTATACAACCACAATTCCTACATTTAAAAACACACCTAAAATTTTGTCATGCTCTTACTTCTGTACCGAAGTGCAAAGAAACGTTACTTGTGAGTGTTGCCTGACTTGAGTGCACTATGCAAGCCATAAAAGAGCAACAGGATTTCCCTAAGATGTAGGCTTTACGATCAATTCCATAACAAACCATAATTAAATATTCCTTGTACATACAGTACTAAAAATAAACTTCAAAGGATAAGCAAACACACCAAACTGCACATAAGCTTAATTAATTGATACCAGAATTTTTGCTAATGCAAATTTCTCAACTTTTATAACTTTAGTATTTGCACTCAACAAAGTTTTCATTTAATTTTCCAATTACATTTTCATTGTGTTTTGTATTTTTTCTTTGTGCTTTCCATCAACAGGACTTTTAGGAAAGACTGCCCATTTGAATTGTCCCTAAGAGCTTCTGAAGATGGTCAATCACTAGTTGTGCGAAGATTTAAAGAGAGCCATAATCATGAAATATCAAGAGTAAGAATAATTAATTCATCTTGTACATGTACATGTACTGTATCAACACATACCGTATTATCTCTAACATAAACGTCCTTAATTTTTCAAAGGGCCTGATACATGTGACTTTATTAGAGATCAGACTGTGCCTTATGTAATTTCAATGTTGTTTTGACTCAACATGGTTACATTAGCAATACAATTTAGCTATCATTTATTACCATCCAATACATTACGTTTGACTACTGGTAATAGGTACTTTGCGAGATGTGTGCTTTTATTGGAGACTGTGCCTTTCATTCTTTGTATAAGGTCCCGTAGCGTGCTTTTATTGGAGACGTAACTGTATTGGAGACCTGTGTTTATGTTAGAGACAATACGGTATTCACCAATATGGTAGCTGCATTAATACTAAATAGTATTATTTGAATATTATAAACCTGTACAGGAACTATTCAAACAACTGCCTAGTCAGGAAAAGCTACCATTAGAAGCAAAGGAAGAAGCTGAAAAGCTAATAGAACTAAAAGCAAATAAAAAAATGATTCAGAACAAGCTGGCAGAAATGACAGGAAACGTAGTGCTGCTAAAAGACTTGAGCAATATCAGTACTGGTATGAGAACAGGAAAGACAAGAAACGATTTAAATACAGCTGTAAAGCAACTGACAGACAAATACGGCACATGGCTGTTATGAACAGCTCTCCTTGAAGTTGCATTTTTTGTACGTTGTGGTGTTTTGCTTGTAGGAGCTAGTGTGAATGTTGTCGTCAGTGACAATAACTTGTTGCAAGGCATCTTCTTTCAGGATGAGAAGATGAAGCAGGCGTTTTCAGCATACCCGGAACTACTATGTATTGATGCGACTACAAGCTGCTGGAATTGAGATTTCCACTCTATATCATGCTTATAGAAGATGGCAATGGCCATTCTGAAGTGGCTGCTGCATTCTTGTTATTAGAAGAATCCAAGGCATCAATTACATGTGTAGCAAATATTTTCAAAGAAAACAATCCTGAATGGTCGTCTGTAAGAGTGATAATGGCTGATAAAGACATGACAGAGAGAGATGTTCTTGCTGCCAGTTTCCCTTCTGCTGCTATTTTGATATGCTTATACCACACATTGCGATCGTTTCGAATCGAGATAACGATGGAGAAGATGGGCATTACCTCTGGCCAGCGAAGCACATGCCTTGAAATGGTACAGCAAATGGCCTATGCTCCAAGTGAAAAAAAGTACCTGGATCTGTATAGGCAGTTTCAAAATTGTGCTCCTCCGATTGTGTTGAAGTATTTTGATAATCAGTGGCACCCTATTAGGAAGCAGTGGACGATGGGGATGAAGTATAGCACAGGGAATTTCCTCAACAACACCAACAATAGATTGGAGTCCCTGAATGCAAAGTTAAAATCAGTAATTTCCCGGTACTCATCACTAGAAACATTTGTTGACAAGTTCTTTCTTATTTTCGAGTGCTTCCATCAGAACGAGACTATCAAGCAAGCCTGTCTACTCTCAAAGTCCCTGTAACTAGCATACCATTCTATCACTGATGCAGCATTGATTAACTATATGAAGTATCTTACACCTTACGCCTACAGATTTGTTGCCAAACAGATGGATATGAAGACAAAGGTACAGCTCGCAAATGATGGCAACCAACATTACCATGTTGCATACAACGATAGTTCAATAGTAGTCACCCCCGCAACATGCCAGTGCATGACTTGGCAGTCAATGAGGTTGCCTTGTCGTCACATACTGGCAGCTCGATCTGATCTTGGATTGAACATGTTCACTGAAGAACTTTGTGACAGAAGATGGTCTTTAGATTACTACAAATCTAACCACAGAGCATTTTCACCTATTGCTCATCAAAGCCCGTCTACAGCAACCATCGTTAGCTTTGAAACACCATCAAGAAAAGTACACTCTCAGGTGCGTTGTCAAAGTGATTCTCAACTGTTACATAACTTAGCACGTGTCCGTGTTGTAGTTTGAAAAATTCCATCAGGCTTCAAAGATTGCTACCAAACTTGCTAGTTTAGCTTCAGAAGCATCAGGAGTCAATTTCACCAGCAGATTGAATGTAATGAAAGAGTTGGTTTCTGCTTGGGAAAATGGACAAGAAGTGGAACTGATCAGTGGTAAGAGTCTGCTAGCGGCCATGCATATATGCAAACATATCGTTAACATCATACAGCCATATTAATTCTTTTGTGCCAATAGATTCAACTGAAGGAGAGAAACATGATGAGGTCTTACAACTACTGCTTAATCTTGACAAACCTTTGACAGGTAATTGTCTGTCAGCATCTACGGATACCTGTGTATCTACATTCTTACATACCTACCTACCTACCTACATACTCTTGTTGGAGATACATGTATGGGTTAGGGGCACCAGCTTCTCAAAATCACTAGGGGATCGAACCCGAGTACTTCCGCAGACCTCTGCCTGAGTTGTTTTTAAGCAGACCTCCATGTATATTCCTAGGTGTGCACGCTGACTAACTGAAGTATTACTACATGTAGGAAAGATGCACTTACAGTTCCTCAATATGACCCAGTCAATCCGCATGATGTCCATGCAAAGTCAATCATCGACCTTCATAATACTTGCCATTAGCTTGATTGACTGACTGACTGACTGACTGACAAAGACAAATCATTACACACAAGCTTTTGTGCATACAAAACACTAAAGTTAAAAATGTTATACACAAGCTTTTGTTACATACAAAACAGTAAAGTTAAAAATATTATCCATGACAGTTCAAGTCAGTACAATCACAGCAAACTGACTGACTCACTGACTGACGATAATTTATTAGACACAAACTTCTACGTACAGAACACTAAAAGTTCAAGTCAGTAGAAGCATGGTCTCAGCGCTGATGGACTCACTGATCGAATTGATGAGAGACTACTAGTACATTTTATTAATTCTTTTGTGCCAATAGATTCAACTGAAGGAGAGAAACATGATGAGAACTTACACCTACTGCTTAATCTTGATAAACCCTTGACAAGTAATTGTCTAACAGATTTTACACATACCTGTGTATCTACCTACCTACCTACCTACCTACCTACCTACCTACCTACCTACCTACCTACCTACCTACCTACCTACCTACCTACCTACCTACCTACCTACCTACCTACCTACCTACCTACCTACCTACACCTACCTACCTACCTACCTACCTACCTACCTACCTACCTACCTACCTACCTACCTACCTACCTACCTACCTACACCTACCTACCTACCTACATCACAGTGGTTCACTGGTTTCAGTGGAAACACTCTTATGTAGTGGCTGCATGCTCTCTATGAGAAGCAAGGCCTGAATTAGAGATGTGTGTAGGACAATGAAGCCTGAGAATATTACCAACAGACGATATTGTAAAATATTGTACAACACTAATACATACATTTTTTCTTTGTATTCTAGGAGTCTGTGCGACTCCACCAAAAACGTACAAAATTTACAACAAATCACTCTACTCACAAAACACTATGAAATCTAATCATGGTGTTACAGACTCAACCAATGGTACCCAAAACTTATAAAATGATTCTGTTTCTTTGCGTCTAAACCAACAGTGTCTTATACACGGAGACATACATACATTTATACATACATGCATGCATGCATGCGTATACACTTATACCATGGTCACAAGACGTGCGACCAGTCACAAGTGCTTATTTAGATGGAGTATATGAAATATTGTAAGTTAAGTGTGCAAGAAGTTCCGGTTAATATTGCACTCTCACTTATCATATACACATCACATAACACACATACTGCACACATACCTACATGTATGCATTAACATATTACCTCTCTTGACACAGACAACAAACCACATTATTGTAAAAAAAACCAGGCTAATATGTTCCATACAATTATGTGTGTTGCAGCAGATGATCATTCACTAAAATCAGACAAAACAAACTTTGCAAAGAATAAAGCAGTATGTGCGCCTACTGAAAATATCATTGTTCAGGGTAAGTTCTCAAAACACTTCTCTTATTGTTGAATGCTAAATAACATTCATGCTGTTTAATACATTGTGTTCGCTGATGAATAGTTTTCTATATTGACAGTGCCAAGAAGTGTTACAGTTAGTGAATCACAACCACTCTCTCATCCATCAGAAACTCTCTCATCCGAAGCAACTACCTCTAACTATGACAAACGAAATTTACAAAATCTCCAAAGTGAGTTTTAACCAGAGGCATTAAATGCATTGATTAGAATACTCTACTTACTTACAACCTCATTCAATTTAAGTGATCAGCATATCTGATAGTAGACTCTGTACCTAACAGTTTCACAAGCAACTAAATGCAAGCACCATGCCAGCTAGTTTTACACTAAATTTTTAGGCACAACAATCAGCATATCAACAGACTGTATATGGAACTACCTACAGAGTAACTATTTAATCAAAAAATAGAATTAAATGACATGTTAGAAAAGACGATTAATTTTGGTGGTGTATGTGCAATGCCGACTTGACTTGTTAATTAAGCATTGCTAGTGTGGAGTTTTCAGTATCAGTGAAACTTGCATGCTTAAGTTATGAAAAAAGGACTCAAAACCTGGGATACCTGCTAACTTTGCCTGCATAATTAGATGTCCAAGGAGAATATTATATTCCTAGTTGCCTTCACGCTACTGTTGAATTTGGCAATGCAATGAATTTGATCATACTGTTCCTTACACAATGTGCAGTACTCACAGAACAAATACCCTTACTCACTGTAACAATGTTACTGAGTGACTATTCTGCACATACCCCTGATGCACATAATCACTGAAATACTGTAATATCACTGCTAAGGATGAAAGGAAATCAACTGATACTGTTTCTAGGTATTTTAATGCCTCCTATTCTTCGAAAACGTGGCCGTCCAAAAGGCCATGAATTGACTGTGATTGGTTTACTGGCTAAGAAGAAAGCAAAGTCAGGAAAAGTACAACCATTCATTAAATTACACATATCATTGAAAGAAAGAGGTATTCACATGTCCATTTACTTGCTTATAATTAAGGCCTTGTTCACGAGGTGCTTTTGCATACTTTGCAGTCATGTTAGCATGGTTTGTTGATGACAATATAGCAGCTGCTGCACTACAAAATCCCAAGACGCTGATCAATGAATCAGACATCGAAGTTCAGCAAGAAAACATCTCTAATGCAGTCCTTGATGACAATGTTGACTTGCACATAATTCGAAAGTTTTTCACCGATGATGCCTGGCTACTACTTACAGATGTTGTCAAGCAGAAACATAAACATTGCAGTTATGTTTGCCAAGTTTGCTTTCACAACTTGGATGAGGAAGCATCAATTTTGTGTGATCATTGCCTCTTGTGGTCCCACATGAGTTGTATTGGTCTTAAAGAAAGACCCAAATCAAAGTGGTGGTTTTGCCAAAGCTGTCACAAGACTAGCAAATAAGATAAACTGGCTGTAGAGGCAACCGTTGCTATGTAAATTAGATACATGTGTGTGTATTATGTGCAAGCTATGCAGTGTTGTTTGACTATATATTAAGAGCAAGATCTGGCAGAGCAGATGACAGAATCATGTAATGCTATTTTACCAGTATCTTTTTACTCTCATCAAACCACAGTGACATAAGAACTAAAATGATAATCTACCTACCTATGTATGCACCTGCCTAACTACCTACCTACCTAACTATATACCATATAACCGGTTATTACTGCAATTTGAGAATCTAGACAAAAGTTTTAGCTGCGAATTAAATTTCTGCATTCCAACCAAGAAGACAGTTACTGGTACACATATGTACACATGCATGTACATGTGTCGCAACATGACTCCTGGGACTCGAAGACAAACATAAATATTTGCAAATTCTATTTGTGCACTCCATGAATCTGATTTCTTTGCAGAATTTGCAGAAATAACCGGTTATACAGCACATGCATATAGGATACCTAACTAACTACAAATCTCTAAAGTAAAGTTCAACAACTACATAGCAATCAATTATTAACTAGCTAATAAAGCCAATATATTTAGCTTAGACAGTCAACACAGTCACTAATTAATTAATTGATTAATTAGTACATTTATTACTACAATCACAGTCATACAACACAGCTTCCAACTCTGTCGCACCATGTGAAATACATTCCAAAACTTGTTCTTTGTATCCAAATTACGTGAGACTTGGCTTCGGTAGTCACGCAATGAACACTTCAAAACTAGGTGCTCCTTCTATTGAAAACGACTAGACTAGCTATGTATGTTCAAGAACGCGTGCACGTACACTCCATCACCGCATCCATAACATAATACGATAATGTGACGATGAACTCAGTAGGCACGTTAGCATGAATCCGGGAGTATGGGTCACGTGCACATTACCGGCACTCCAAGTCCTCCGCTTCCGGTTCTCTCGAATTTCGTACATAGATACAGCGAGCGCGCGTGTTGCTGAGGTAAGCCCGCAGACTGTTTACATAATGTGACACCTGCACAAGTTGTTGTGATCAGGTACAATGAGCGAAACACAACACAACAAGGAGGGCAATGCCCAAGTCGCTATCTACCCACGCATGCAGAAGACGATAGTATACACTCGGCCAGCAGCTGTTTAGCAGGAAACAACGAAAGTGGAGTCCGGACAACTAGAGACCTCTTTCTCATTTATCAGAAAACCAAATGAAGAGGCAACACCCGCAAGATACACTTTGAAGTCTGAATCAGCATTCCTAAGAATATCAATAAGCATAAGTTTGCAACAATGGCTGATTTTATGTGAATCATGACTAAACTATTTTAGTATACTCTTCTACTTTCTCACGAACCATGTACTGTCTTGTTAAGGTGTAACTCAGTTCAGCTATATAACAAGAAATTTTCAATAAATTCAAAGAGTCTCATTACTACTGTACTAGTAACTTTGTGTGTTACATAATGGTTGAACATCAGGTCTGCCCTCGACACCTATGTGGTGTATGTGGCATTAGGCTTGGCGTGATGACCATCGTTATGCCTGCTCTGAGTATTCTAAGCGACTATCACAAGCATACAAAAACTCACATTTGGAAACGACAACCCACTTGTTCACCCAACTGACTTCTGTATTGGTTGTTACCTTGCAATGTCAAAGTGTGAAAAAAGCCAAGGAGCACTGCTGGCTGTTGCACAGTCACCACAATGGCAAGCTCACTCAGAATACTGTCCAATCTGCTCGAGCTGCAGGGAGCAAAGGAAAGGAGGACGTCCTTCCAAGAAATCACAGAAGAAAAGAACTGCAGCCGCTAGTGACACAATGCCCTCACTTCAGAATGTAATTGACCACATAAAGCAGACAGCTCCTCCATCATTCTGTTTGAATGTCTCAACTCAGTCTCTCTTGCCCTCTGAGTTCAGCCAGCCAGCTCCCCCTCTCACAATAGAATTGTTTCTTTGTCCAATATGTAAACAAGTCATCAATGCACCTGTGGAATTACCTTGTAAACAACTATGCTGTGCACAGGGTGCTGTTGAAGCCATCAAATGATCAGCTGATGTTGTCTGTCCTCTGTGCCAAAAATCAATTTCAACTACAGATGCTATACAGCGTCCATCAAAAATTACCTTGATGTCACTAGCTTTGCTTTGAGTCAAATGCACTCAATCCAGTTGCTCAGAATATGTATGATTAGACCAACTCAAGAAGCACCAGTTAAGCTGTGGACAAAGCACCCAGATTAATGTAGCACCCATGCAACGAACACTACAAGATGTCTGACACAACAAAAAAAGGAGTAGCAAGCCATGTCATCAGGAGAATGATGAACTCTACATGTGAGCAAGCCTCGGAGGATTTTGTATCTTTGAAAACTGGTGGAAGGGTAAGTAAGACATACCAAGCAATTAGACAACCCCTTAAAATTCTAATATGAAGTGGAGTTTGCTTTTCTCTTTATCTTAGCCATTGACTTACATTCGTGTGCCAAAGCCACTCGTGTCATCTACTGCATCTTCTGAAGCAACCATGAGGGGTACTTTTCAATTCCTTGGAGCAAGTTGAGAGCTCTAAGACGGTAACTAACTAATTTTTTTATTCAATGTTTAGCTAGTCTTCTAATAGAAATTACCATACATTGCAGATGGCTATCAAAGTGGGGTGTGTCTCTTGCCAGTGAAAAAAGCAATGACAGCTTATATTAGATTGGTTGCTGCAAGACTTAGAAGCTGAAGAAGTTGTGTTTACCTTCAAACTACCAGGTGGCGGTGAAGAGCTTTGACTTGCCCCATGTATATTTACATACCTTCACTCAAATCTGTAGTCCACTCACTTCTCGACCAGTTCGAATCGTGTGTGATTTAGACCTTACTCAGAAACTTATCATAAATACTGTTTTTTCTGCAGAGCTGATGCATTAGTGTGGCATGACAATGCCATTCCTGCTGATGAAGTGTGGATTAAGCTTGGTGGAGACAAGGGTGGGAGCACTTTCAAGCTAGCTGTGCAGATAGCAAATGTTGCATCAGTCAATTCAGTGAAGAACACCTTTGTCATTACATGCTTTGAAGCTGCTAATACAGTAGCTAACCTCAAAATATCTATAGGAAGATACCAAGACCAGCTACAGGAACTAACAACAACTGACTGGAAGTAAACAAATAAAAACAAAAGTAATGTATTCCTATTACAAATGTTCTTTTTCTTGGTTAGAGCAAAGAAAGTCAGACTGTTTCATTTTGGAGATTACGAATCTCTGCAAGATGTATGGGTTATCTGGACCTTCAGGTATATAGTAGTATTATGTCATTACATGGCTCTCATAGTGCTTGTAGCATTTACCTCCTCCCTACCATAGGTTGTCACTGTTGCTTATGGTGTCTAATCGACAGTTCACAAATGGCAAAACCAGCTGCAGAAAGAACACCATCACAACAAAGGAGTCTTGATCAGCTCATTACAAACTTCAGAAAATTTACAGAATCAGGTAGCAACATAAAAAGAGCAAAATTCTATAACAATGTTATTAGGCCCCACCCACTAGCTGTTCCAATCGACCATGTAAGAGCAAAAGCACTATCATAAGCCTTATCATTGTAATAATTGTAACCATTGCAGGTAGCCATTCCAGCACTACATATCAGTCTAGGAGTCTTTGCTAAACTTTATGATCAACTGCAACGAGTGGCCCATAAAATAGACAATCAAAGAGTCATCAAAAAAGTGAGAGGGCTCCAACCCACATTGGACATGCAACTGCATCTTCTTTTAAACAACAAATATCAAGAGTACGAGAAGCACAGAAGTTAACAGAGGAAGCATGAAAGAATAAGTTGGAATCACAGAGACTTTTTGAAATTGCCAACTGGATAAATCTCACTGGAAGCACCAACACAGAGTCAACACCACCAGCTGTAATACAAATATACGATTAAGCCAAACAGCTCACAGCACAGGCAGATCAACTAGTGAGTTGCTACAATTTTGATTTGTGGTTGTAATCCACACCAAGCTATTTATTAATTAATTACTTTGTTAATGACACATGGCTAATGTTACATCCCATTGCAGGAGGATCAAGAAAATGCCCTCAGATTGGAGTCCTTTCCTCTTCATGATGGCCCTAGTGTCTGTGCTTTAGATAAGACACTACCTGACATAGGCATTGAAAGACAAGCCTATCATGGAGGCTCATTCATAGACAACCACATTCACAAGTGTTGCCAGATTATTTAAGCATCTCAATTACAAAATTTGCTTATTCAACAATAAACTATACTATACAGGGAGACAACATAGAAAAGCTTTGCAATTCTATTGCAATGGCCGTGCCCAGGACCTCACAGTAACAAGGGCAACAGCAGAAAACATTGCTCAAGCATTTACAGTAACATTCAAGCTATTTGCAGTCTGCCATAATGGTTAGAATGTTAGCCAAAAAATGGACGAACATGAAATAGAAACACTAGGTTAGCAATCAGTTCTAACAAATTGCTGCAAAAAGTAATATGAGATAACTAACTGCACGTGTACGTTATAGACGCCAATATCACAAACTTTCCTCAAAACTACAGATCTACGCAACGTTGCCCACAGCCTCAATAACACCTAAACTGCACATGTTGGAAGATCACGTGATGCCATGGGTGCGGAAATGGAAACTTCGATTGGGGTTTCATGGTGAACAAGGTGCAGAGTCCATTCATGCTCGATTCAACTCGATGCAACGGACCTACGCCAACGTTGAGAAACGCTACAGATATCGAGAGACTGAAAGCAATCGTGAAAGAACACAACATGTCAGTTTTGCCCTAGGTTGCTGAAAACTGGCCTGAGGTGAAAAAGAGAAAGACTACAAACAAAGACTATAATCATTGCTTATATTACATGCTCCTTTTTTATTGTCACTTTAGACTTTAGACTGCATATGATTCAGAGAAATCTTCTGTATATCCAGGCGTTGCTAGATACAGCTAGGATTAATTTTAAGAAACAAGTTCACTTTCAGCCGATCTGAGACGGTACAACTTCGGTGTTGTAATAGGGTAAAGTTACACTAGTTACTTGTATACGTGACCGAAGGATATCACTCGCAAAACCCGGAGAAGACGAAACTAAAACAGGCACACCTAATATATGGCGACAACACCGCACCAATGCAATAATCGATACAACCATACACAGCACTAGTGACCAACCTCTTCTCCATTTCGCCTGCGCCACCGACGGTATTTGTACAAATGCCGATTCCCGGACGACTTCACACCACAGTCAGATACATTAACTGCGCATGCGTAAACTAAGTTGGTGGACAGTACGTACAGCATGCGCGAAACAGCCGTGTCTTCATGGCCTTTTGCGTAATCTACGGCGAAAATTTGCAAGAAATCGGGGAGAAGCTATCGTCAGAGTTGGATTGCCAACCTACATGGGGAGAAGTTTTTGCTGAGCGTCAAGAACGAGCGATTTCTGAAGCTGACGTAATTGTTGTTCTTATTGACGACAAGACTTTACGAGACAAGTCACCGGCGAACCTATTTGACATTCAGTTTAATGTTGCTCGTGACAGACAACTTAGAGAAAAAATCAAACTCTTACAGCCTGTTCTTTCGAACGTCACAGAAGAGCAATTCCGAAGGGGATTTCCCTTTTCTCTTCCCTGTTTACCTTCTCTTTGTGTAGCTCAATCGGGCATCGTGAGTGACAAGGAAATATCTGAACTAGCAGATGAAATACGATCAAGAAAATCAGGCTAGTGTTGTTTACTCATACGTAACGAGCAAATATATCTAGATAAAGTGATGCATGGTGCATGCATGACTAGGAGTATACTAGCCATTCTTCTGTCTTATAGAAGGCAAAAGTCCTTTGTGTTCTCCGTTGTTGGTGCACTTGAATGCATACGAAGGCGCAAGTCCCTGGAATATTATGAGTAACCACTATCCTCAGGCAATACCTGTAGAGTTGTGCACATCATCTGAGTATCAGGCTAGCAACAGGCATCCTACAAGATATTGGGACAGATGGAAAATGATTATTGAGGACACGGTTGTCCATCTTGCGGAACAATGTGCCAAGGACGACGCAGAGGTACACATTACAGGAGTCTCTCCTCTATCTCTCTATATGTACTTGGGTATGCGTCTCAATCGCATACCTATTCGACTGTGGCACATCAAAACCATGCCTCTCGGTAACAGCTTGATAGGAAAGGATAGTACACCTGATATCTACCATGTTAGTACTGGTGAGAGAAGTGAAGAACTGTTGCAAGACAAATTGTTAGAAATTTGTGAACATGATGATAGCAAACTGCCTCAGCAAAAAGGTGATCGCAATCGTCCTGGACAAATTGCTATACTTGTTACTCTAAATAGAGATCATGAATTATCAAAACGTGATCTAGAAAGCATGGCTTCAGAACTGAAAGAGAAGCATCGTGATAACTCGTCTATAGTTAGTGCATTTGTAATTTGTCCAAGAACAGAAGGAAGGATTGACATGTATGTCTCAAATTTTGGCCAAATTCAACAGGAAGTTTATGAATTATTTCAACAATGTCTAAGACGGGTATCAAAAGATGATAGAATTGGTTTGAATTTGGTGTGTACAGGGCCTACACCACTGTCTTTCTATTTGGGGACTCTTATCCATCCTCATATCCATGGTGATGTCTGGTGTATGGAGTACCAAAATGGAAAGTATGTTGCAGCATTGCATTGCAACGTGTAGAGTGTCTATAGCTAGGCTTGAAACAACTGTGTTGAGTTGAATGTGAAACTATACTGTACATTATAACTCATGAGTACTTACTACATAGTACAGTATTCAGAATCCAAGACATCAAAGTGTGCACTGTTCTGGCAATGTCACATTCACAATAATTAGTTGTGTGTGTGTGTGTGTGTGTGTGTGTGTGTGTGTGTGTGTGTGTGTGTGTGTGTGTGTGTGTGTGTGTGTGTGTGTGTGTGTGTGTGTGTGTAAGTAAATATTAATATACCTGTTTCCCATTGATAGAAATACTTAACTTTCTTGAACATAACCATTGTGAAAAGGATTATATAACCAAACTAAGATGTTACTGCAGACTGCTTCTAATTGGTAGGGAATTCTTATCTCGTCTCAATAGATCCTTTATCACAAGGTGTCCTGGGGTTTATCCCAAGTATCTAAGTGGGAGGTCTTTTAGTTAAGCGGGATAAGTGACGTCATACATTACAGTTCTTTACTGTCTCTAACGAATTTATGTAACTTATGCACACGAAAATCACAGATCAGGCAAAGCTATCATCAAATTTGGAATGTTTTGTGTTGCACGTTACAACAATCTAAAAATTACAGCCGGCCACCATTTTTCGAATAGCATTTAGAGTTGTGCCAAACGTCTGAAAAATAGGCCACTAATAATAATAATGCTTGACTGCTAACATTACCATATCAGCTTTACGCTGTAACACAAACTGACAATCACATTGCATAATTGAAAATTATCCGTTTCAACCGTCTAGTCCTTGCTGCAGTCAATAGTCGACTCCAAAAAGTTCCTGCCAAATCCGATGCGCTTCCGCTGGATTTGCTCTTTCGTTTTCGACAGCTCGTTTGGCTTTCCTTGCCGCTGCACCCAGTTCACCAGCAAAATTGGCTAGTTGTGCTGGAGTTTTAGAGTAACGCAAGTTGTTCTGCTGAGCAGCAGATACTCCTGTTTTGGGAACACCTGCATGCAACAGCAGCAAGATTAGTGTACCACCACATGCAGTACTAGACAATTAAGTTACTACCTGGCACGAAGCAGTCGTCTTGTACTGTAGCAGAGAGAAATTCAAATAGCTTCCAGCATGCATCACGGTTGTTCTGGCAGCTGGCTAGTGTTGAACATGCCTTGTAGCAGAGAAGCTCGAGATGAAGGCTTTTCACTTTCTTGTGGTTTTTGGTGTTCCAATGTTTCATAAGACGAATCATTTGAGACATCCTACCGCCAGGTCCACCGTGAGCATTAGCGTCGTTCTTAGTACGCTCCACCACGTCTGGATTAGACAGAATGAATATGCCATCACCAGACTCTCTGTGGATTATCTTGTAATGGTCTTCATCGGGAACAGCAGGAATTACGTCGTATCCAATTGACTGAGGGAGGTCGACGCCAAGCGAGTGTTTCTGTCTGTGAACGTGAACACTACCGTAAATCGCTTGCAAAACTCGCTGAACCTCCCTCTGAATTTGCGCTGGAGTTTTGTCTCTAGCCCATCGAGGATCCACCTCGCAAAAGAAATCTACGTCGTTGAGAGGATTAATGGCAGTTCTTCTCTTGTAAGACCCCGTCAGGAATGTCTGTTTGATCCACTCTTGCTTTTGCAGTTGCTCTCGCATGTAGGTGTGAGTTTTAATTGCAGTATCGATGTCTGATTGTGTTGGTGTGATCTTGCTGAGCATGGATTCAAATCGTTGAGCAACTGTCGCCATCCTTGCGGAACCGACAAATCAACAAATGCAGATAGTCTAAAGCTGGACGAGTTGCACACAATGAATAACCTACATGTGTTAGTAATGCTGCTTGTGATTGGTGGGGAATTCTTATCTCTTCCAGACGGACCCTTTCAAGTTTGTCACAAGGGTAATACCTTCATGTACATAGATCACGAATAATTACATGTAGTTGTGTAATGCTGCTTGTGATTGGTAGGGAATTCCTACCTCTCCTAGACAGGTCCTTTGTCACAAGGGTAATACCCTGTCATTTAGCTAGTACGAACAAATTACCTGTCGTTGTGTAATGCTGGTAGAGAACAGGTATCTCCCCTCAACAGGTCTCTTGTTGGCAAATCCCCAATTTCAGTTGATCGCCAAGTGCGTTATTTGCGTAGGCGAGGCCAAATTATATTTTTCTAATATCCGGGGATTATGCGCTTGCTGCAAAAGCGGAGGCGCCTAGTCAGTGTAGCCATGCAAGACGAGGACCGTTACAGCCGGCAACGTTTGCTGAAACTATGGATATTGTTAAATATCTATCGTTTCTAGGAGTTTGACTGTGTTTCTGATGGGAAGGAGATCGAACACTTCCGGAAGGTAGGTGACTTCTTTGTCGGTACACTTTTGTCTCTTGGGTTATTTCTGTTTGAAATCGCATGCAACAAGTAGAAGACACGAATTAACGTTACTGGTGATTTTATGATGTTGTGTGCACTGGCATTTTTCGCCAATTCAGGTGTAGCAAAGTGCCCCACTATCGACCATGCACATGGACGGGGAAGTGGGTAGAGACCACATTTCTATGCCTGAGCAGTAGTTGGTGGGCTTCTCGATTTGCAATCGATTAGAACTGATTACCTTGTGCCTGTTCAGAGATTTTCTTGATCTGGATCGCGTTTCTAGTTGTAGTTGCATTCACAGTTCGTGGATTGTATTAACTGCAACAGCTAGAGGTAGGTGAGAACTACGCTACTCTTCTAACTTTGACAATAAAATTTGTATTGCAAGGATAGTCCTAGGCTTTCCAGTGTTTTTCAAGACTAAGATGAGCAGGTGGATTAGAGGAGAGGATGTTCACCCAGGGAGGAATTGTGTGTCATGTAGTGTTTGTGGAGCTGATGGAGGCACTTTTCGTCATCCAGACAACTGAAACGGAGAATTCAAGGAGTGGATCATGACGTCATCTCGTCTTGCTTGTGTCCAAAGTTTAGTGGATCGTTGAGAAGTGGGAAATTTTTGAAAAGATGACAACAAGGAAAATAACGATCCTGCGCCCACAAAATCTAAGTCGATTATTGGAGAAATATGTGAATACACATGTCATTGTCCAGTTATCACCATCTTCAGCTTCTTCACCTTTCAGTCAAAGTAAGTTCCTTCTCTTGAACCGCCTGTGACAGGCACTCCATCAAGATCCTGATCTTGCAGATATTGATTAATAATCTTTGACAGCAGTCTTTCAGATGCTTTTTATAACTACTGGCTGCGATTGCATTTCCTTTTTTGTACGTTTGGGCAAAGCAACATTCTTGAACACTTTGTTCCAAAACGCTTCATTTATTACAGGGTCATCCATGAACGATCATGGCACTTTAGTAGATTCTGATCCATCGAAGTCCATTAATGCCTTTATCGCCTTGTTGAGTCTGCTTACTTAAAAAAGCACCGCTCAGTATTTCAATTTAGCTCGCCTGAACAACTGTTTAAGGACTGTGCAGGTAGAGAGTCATCTGACAGTCACCATATACTGTTTCTCAATGCCATCAGAGATATCATTTGGGCTAGAGTTCCTTTTGAAGATGAGATGCTGCTATCTGTTGGAGCGTTGAAATTGCATTGGTGGAGATCTCTTTGGGTGGCTTACCTCTGAAGTCAGGCAGACAAGCAGCATGTTGAACCAAATAATATTGTTAAGTCATGATGGGAGATTGAAGAAGATACTGGTCAGCTGAAGACTGTTTGGGACACTCCAGAAAACATTGCAACTATTACGGAAAGGGTTAGTCTTTTGACTTGTGGTTTTGGGTGTAAGACTGGGTGTAGGAGCACACATTGTGCCTGTGCAAAGAAAGACTGTTATTGTGGACCTGACTGCAAGTGTGTGCAGTGTGGAAATGTGGAGTCACAACCAACAACAAGTGACACTGAAGAGAACCTGCAACTAGAGGAGGAATTAGAGGATGTGAGAAAAAGACATGAAATAGAGCAGAATCTTAAAACAGTTGAGAATGACAGTGACATGCAGCTGTGAGTTGGATGCAGATGTGCCAAGAGAATTTGACGAAGAAGATCCCTCATCATCTGATTCTTTGTCGCCAAGTGTCTATTGACTGTTGTGTTGTCTTTTATATTGTTGCTTTCATGCTATTATTGTACTCGTATGTTCATCGTTTGTGCGACCAGAAGAAATTCCATTTTACTCCTTCAAAAATCCAAATTTATCAGAGAGAGTCATTTCATAGAAGTTGTTGAAACAATCTTTAATTTATTTATTTTAAATAAATGTTTTGTAATGAATTGTAGACTATCTTTACTTAACATGCAGCAACTAACAACAACAGCAACAACAACTATAATAATAATAGTAATTATCCTAGGGTAAAAATAATAATGAAAATAATTAATAATAGCAATAATAATAATAATAAATAATCATAATAAATAATATATAGGCACACAAACAAGTTCTGTGTACTATGTCTTCATGAGATGTTGTGTCTTTTCAAGGTTACTGAGATGTGGCAGAGCTCATTTGACAGCAAAGACCTGGAAAGATCTACTCCAACTAACGTGAAATCACGTGATAGAATTGAGTCACGGAGTACTTCAAATTATATTGTCTTTGCTTGGTTCATAAGATTGCGTGTGCAATGTTTGTGTTATGGAGTTTTGTGCATGTTAGAGTGGTGACCATGCAATAAACAGAATCTAGTTATAATTGTCACACTATAGTTCTTACAAGTTAGAGAAAACAAAGATAAACATGTCTGGTGCACTGAAAGTACGTTTGATGTGACTAATTTCCGAAAGAAGGAGACGTCTTGTATCTAGCTGCATCATACCTCCAAACTGCCCGTAGTCGTTCGCGGAAAAGATCGGTGCAAATCCGTCTCTTGAGAAGTTCGAAATCGACAACACCATTGCAGTACAGGTGAATAGTGTGCCCACCTTCTCGGAAAGGGTCGTAGTTTGTGTCACGCTCGTTCTCTTAGAGTAGTCGATTCTTTCAGAATGTCCATCTCACGCAACGACTAGCCGCGTCCCCAGACTCTCTCGCGCTAGTCTTGTCCGGTGCCCGTATAAAAATTCCAGAGTCTGGGATCATCCCGCCTACTTCCTGCCATATCTCCTTACTAAATGCTCACTAAGTGTCACCCCCAACGTCATCAAGTGTCCCGTAACTTCAAAATCAGACTAGCGTTAGTCTAATCCAGTAAACGTATCACAGTGGATGCTATGACCATTGTTTGGTGTTTGTGGCATATCCAGCACTTGCAGACAACTGAAGCATGTTGAAAAGGTAAGACTATGGAGTGTTGGTGACGGATGTCGTGTAGGCTTGTACTCTGAGATCTACAAGTGGCGGATTCGGAGTGATGACCTTCTACGTAGTTCACACGCGGCCATTAGCGTTTGTGCGCAGACTAGATTCTGTAGCAAAAAGCGCGCAATGGCAAGGGAAGGGGTTGATCTTGACATGAAACTACCGTCTACCCTTCAAGTATGAAAACAAATACATCTTTTCGCGAAAGAATAGCCCTGGAAGCTTCAAGTTGACCCTCCAGACGGTAGTTTCATGTCAAGATCAACCCCTTCCCTTGCCATTGCGCGCTTTTTGCTACAGAGTCTAGTCTGCGCACAAACGCTAATGGCCGCGTGTGAACTAGCTAGAAAGTCATCACTCCGCCAATTGTAAATCTCAGACTACAAGCCTACACGACACCCGTCACCAACACTCCATAGTCTTACCTTTTCAACATGCTTCAGTTGTCTGCAAGTGCTGGATATGCCACAAACACCAAACAATGGTCGTAGCATTCACTGTGATACGTTTATTGGATTAGACCAACGCTGATCTGATTTTGAAGTTACGGGACACTTGATGACGTTCGGAGTGACAGTTGATGACGTTGGGGGTGACACTAAGTGAGCGTTTAGAAAGGAGATGGCAGGAAGTAGGCGGGATGATCCCACGCGCATGGAATTGTCATACGGGCACAGGACAAGACTAGCGCGAGAGAGTCTGGGGACGAGGTTAGCAACGACTAGGCACGCGAATTGGAAGAGAGCTTCTACGTCGATGTGATAATCTATAAAAAGATGTCTGTGTGGCTTTAGAGTACCCGTACATTGTAGTCTCGGATGTAGGGTTATTTATTTATTACTTTCTTTCTCGAGTGCCCAACCATTTACGTGCACTCTTTTGCGGAAGCGCGGATGCCCTCGCTAGAAAATATATAGAGCGACGTAGCCCACTTGGCGGATCGACTGATTTAGAAAGGTCCTAGGACGGAGAAATGATGTCATGTGTACTGCATATCTTTTTATGGTTTTGGGTGTAGTCCAGAGCTAGTGTAGTCTAGATACATAGAGGGCGAGAAATGGCAAATAATTGCAAAAAAATGTTACTAGAGTTGAATGGGATGCTTGAATATGGTAATTAGTAAAGAGCTATTGATATTGAACACTGACTGTAGAGTAGAGTGTGTGAACACAATGTCAGTAGTGCTGTATACAATAGAGTAAGGTGCATACCAAGAGGGTAACACATATACGATACATGGTGTCAGGGGTGAGCCATGTCTAAACATGAAGAGAACGAGCTTGAGGTGCCACCTGCGGAAACTGCAGCGCAAGGTACAGCCATTATGCCCGTACTACGAAGCAACGTTCCGTTGCCGCATCGACTCAAAGTGACAGGTAACGTGTCGGTGCAGTGGAGGAAGTGGAAGCAAGTGTGGGACTCATATTAGTTGGTTTCAGGATTGAAGAGCCAATCAGGTGAGTACAGAGTTGCCACATTCATTACGTGTATTGGCCCAGATGTTCTGGAAGTATACAATGCGCTCCCGTTTGAGACGCCAGCTGATGCGCAGGACATTCAGAAGGTTCTTGATTTAGTGGGAGAGCATTTCTAAAGGAGAAACGAATACAATATACGAGCTTTACAATTTCCAGAAGAGGCAGCAAGAGGACATGCAACGAGACGATTGATCAGTATATTACTGCTTTGAGAACTCTTGCTCGCACATGCTCGTTTGGAACAGATGCAGATGAACATTTGAGAGATTAGATTGTGAAAACGAATGTGCTACGGAAGCAACTATTACAAAAGAAAGGTTTGACACTAGCTGAATGCCTATACATGTGTAGCTAGAGCCTACGAGGCCACCAAACAGCAGATGAAAGTGATGACCGGAGAAGAGTTGGTACATTCCGTGAGTAAACGGCGAACAAAGCCTGAGAACTCGAGGAAGTCATCAGACAAGGAACGTAAACAAACACAGAAGGCTCTCACGGGTCAGAGTCAGAATACGCCCAAACCAGAGTGTCAATATTGTGGTTTGAAAAAACATGAACGAGGTGCAGACAAGTTTCCTGCATAACGCAAAGAATGCACATATTGCCAGAAGACGAATCCTTTTGCTCGGAAGTGTAGATCAAAGCGTCAAGAGAAACACGACAGCCAATACATGTAGCTACCAACAGAGATGAAAGAGAAGAAGATGATGCATGCCTGACTCTTACGCTGACTCCGCCTCAATAGGATGTTCAGGTTATGCAATGCAAAGACAAGTATGGGTGGAATTATCAGCGTCAGGTCTATGCCAATATGCACAGCAATGGAAAGGTGTCAAATTTCAGCTTGACACGGGCGCCATCTGCAACGTGCTTAAAAGGAATGAAGTTTCCAAAGAGACCAAGATTATGCCCACAACACAGATGATAACTTTGTATGATGGTAGCAGAGTTAAACCATGTGGCAAATGCAGAGTAAAAGTGACAAATCCTAGAATAGAGAAAACGTATGATGTGGAATTTGTTGTGATACAAGATGCGCAAAATTCAATTTTGGGCTTAGCTACTGTGCAACAGATGGGTTTGTTAACTGTTCACCATGAGATGATTCAGAAGAGCACACACACCCAATGCAGCAGAAGTATCATACAGTGTTTGAGAAGACAGTTGGTCTTAGGAAATGATCTTCATCTAGATGTTGACCTATCAGTGAAACCAGTCCAGATGCCAGTGAGGCGCATTCCAGTTGCTATTAATTAAAGGAATGTTGAAAGAACTTGATCGTCTTGAGAATCTTGGTGTACTTGAAAGAATTGATGAGCCTACAGAATGGGTATCTAGGTTGGTAATTGTCAAGAAACCCAGTGGCAGTTTGCAATTAGGTTTGGATCCAAAGCCATTAAACTCAGTTTTGAAAAGGAGCCATTATCAAATCCCAGCGTTGGAAGATATCTTACCACAATTGGCTAATGCGAAAGTCTTCAGCGTTGCAGATGTCATGAATGGGTACTGGCATGTTCCTCTTGATAGGGAGTCGCAGAAACTCACGACATTTGGTATACCTTTTGGGAGATACTGTTGGCGACAAAAGCGCTATGGTATTTCAGTTGCACCAGAACTATTTCAAGAACGGTTACAAGAGGCCATTGAATATTGTGGCAGACTTCACGAAGACGGATGCAGCACCTTACGAGAGAGGACGCGTAGCCTGCCCCTAACGGTTGACCGTGCAGTACATTGTAAACGTAATGTTAATCAACTTCCACTCGCTACCACTACTCAGTCAAAATCTGACTTAATCAGAAGCAATACCCGTTCTTATACTACCCTAGCTCAGTCAAACACAATACTGGTCCAATGACTAATCACAATCACAGACGTATATGTCACATGTATCTACGTCACACAACTCCCTCCTCTAGACAAAATTTGCTTTCAGCACATCTTCGTACTCACGTAGTACACATCGACGTCATCCCATGCGGCTGAGAAAATCAGCCTTGTTCTCCATCCCTTTTACCATTTCAGTCTTCATGTGGTAATTCTGTAAATATAGCGCCCAACTCATCACTCGATCGTTCAGAAATCTTGCTTGCTTGAGGTATGTTAGAGGCTGATGATCTGTTTGAAGGACAAATTCTCTTCCATACAAAAATGTTCTTAACTTCTTCACACTCCAGACGATTGCCAAACATTCTCTTTCAATCTTTGAGAAGAGTTTCTCCTTTTCAGTTAGCTTCTTGCTGATGTAGGTGACTAGAAACATCTTGCCCCCATGTTGCTGCATTAGCACAGCCCCGATGCCTATCTCAGAAGCATCTGTCTGCAAGAAGAATGGCTTGCTATGATCATCAGGAAGGTGAAGAATTGGGTGACTTGTTATCATAGTCTTCAATGTCGTGTAGGCCTTCTCCTGAGCATCATTCCAGATTACTTGGTTGGATTGTCCCTTCCTAGTAGCATCAGTCAACGGTAGAGCTATAGCTGCGTAATTTGGGACGAATTCACGGTAGTACCCGGTCAGGCCAAGAAATGACCGTACATCCTTTTTAGTCAATGGCTTACTGGGATTTCTCACCATTCGAAGGTTCTCTTTAGATGGTGCACTAATTCCGCAACCGACTTGATGGCTGATAAAAGTTTTTTCTGCCACAATAACAGTCTTAGATGGTCTGACTGTAAATTGGACTTAGCCAGTTGTCTCAACAGCTCTCGGAGAGTCGCCACATGACAATCACTCGTAGCTGTATGAACTAAAATGTCATCGACATAATGCTCTAAGTTTCTCATTCCTCTCAACAATTTCCTGATAGCTCTGGTCAACGTTGCCCCTGAGTTCACTATGCCGAATGGCATACGAAGAAACTCATACACCCCATTTGGTGTGGAAAACGCCGTTTTATGAATGTTGACGGGTGCCACAGGTACGTGCCAGCAACCCCTACTGATATCAATCTTTGTGAGGAAACGGTCATCCCTGAGATTTTGGATAAAGTCCACAATCGGAGTCATGAGCTTCACGTTGCACACTGTCACCTTATTCAATTTTCGATAGTCAACACGGACTCGGTTAGTACCATCCTTCTTCCTCGCGACAACGACAGGCGACGAATATGGAAAATGAGATTCCCGTATCATTTTTATCTGAAGGATTTTGCTGATTTCTATCTTGAGTGACTCTCTAATGCTATATGGCACCGCATATGGCTTGGTCCTGATTGGCTCAGTAGTAGTCAAACTTATCCGATGCTGGATAACGTCATTTTCCCCTGGTAGGTTGGTAAAGACCTACTGAAACTTTGTCAATATGTCTCGGACCTGACGCTTTTGCTCTTCGGTTAAGTTCTCCCCAATGGTGACAGTCTCCCATGATTCATCAGCCCGGCAAGCACCAAGATCTAGTATCTCACTGTCGTCAATCGTATCGTCGGAACCACATGACTCGTCATCCAACAGCACCACCGACCATCATCGCGTTTCTGTTGACAGCCTCGACCACCTCTCCATTCTTGGCTCTCTCCTGATACTTCTTAAGCAAATTAATGTGATAAGTTTTGCTCTTCCCTCTGACGTTGATTCGATAATCGTTGACACTACGCTTCGCCTCGACTTGGTATGGGCCCTTCCACTGCATGATCAGCTTGTTGCTGTCAGTAGGGCGTAGCAGTAGCACCTTGTCCTCTACCTCAAGATTCCTTTCCTTGGCTTTGCGGTCATAGTAACGCTTTTGTCTAACTTGAGCCTTACATAGCTCTTCTCTTGCAATACGTAACGTCTCTTCAAGCTTGTCCCTCAACTCGAATAAGTATTGGTAGATAGTTTTCACTTCCGATGCATCATCCTCCGTAGTCCAAAGGTGTCGTAGGATTCTCATGGGTCTTCGAACTGTTCTCCCGTAAAGTATTTCAAACGGAGAAAAACCTGTGGACTCCTAGGGCAGCTCTCTGTACGTGGAAAGCAGTGGGCTGACATACCTTTGCCACTGCCTTGGCTGCTTGCTACATAATCTTCTCAGCATCGTCTGGAGCATCCCATTAAATTTCTCCACCAACCCATTGCACATTGGATGATACGGTGTTGTACTTAGTTGGCGTATACTCAGCAGCCTTGAGACCTCCTGCATGCACTCCGACACAAACTGACTGCACATGTCGCTAAGGACTTCCTCAGGTACCCCAAGACGGCTATACATATTCACCAGAGCCTCGGCAACTGTCTCGCTGCTCACCTTTTTAGGGTTATAGCCTCAGGGTACCTCGTGTCGTAGTCGACTAACGTCAGAATGTAGCCTCTTTACTGGGTGGATGTATCGGACCAATTAGATCGACTGCGACTCTCTTATATGGCTGATCAACGAGAGGCATGTTCTGCAGAGGAGCCCTTGAAACCGATCTCTTCCGCATTGTTCTCTGACAAATGTCACAAGACCAACAAAAATCTCGACACATTAGTGTGTATGGCTGGCCAATAAAAGTTGTTGAGTATCCTGTCAACTGTCTTCCGGATGCCCAAGTTTCCCCTCATTATTGAGTCGTGCGCAAGCTCTATCACCTGCTTTCGTAATTGCTCCAGTACCACCACTTGCCGAACTGACTTGCCATTGTTGACATGGGGATGTTTGAACACTCGACACAGAACTCGATCTTTGACTTCGAACTTAACTTCTTGTAGACCCTTCTTCTTGATATCGGTCTTCTTGTAATACTTCTGTAACGAGACATCCTCACCTTGCATTTCCACAATCTTGTCTCGGTTGATCTCGAGCCAATTTTCCACTGGTCGTACGTTAAGAGGGGTCGCATCACCTACTCTCTACGCGCTGGATCTTCTCGTCATCACGTTGGCCATATGCCACTCAGGATCCGGGTCGTCAGCTGCCCTTGCGCATGGGACGTTACAAACTATCACATCATACACAGCATCAAGTGGGCATAGTGCCGAGACCTCTTATCAAGTACGGTGATTCGATGTAGACAGTGGCCATTGGTTCTCTACGAACAGTATTGTCCACCATTTGCATCAATCCATAGCTCCCGGCATACTGGGTATCAAGAATAAACTTCTGCTTCACTATCACCCCACTGCACCCGGTATCTCTCAAAACACGTACCCCTAAAGTAACAATCCTCCCTTGTGACACTGGCATACACTGACCATTCACTGACAATTCCTCACTCACAGCACTGCTTATCAGCGGAACCTTCTTACCATTTGCTAGAAGTAGGCATCCATTATCAGTTGATTCTTTCATGTCACCCGTTGACACACCATGGGCTTCAGTAGCAGAGTCCAGGCGATTTTTCTTTTGCATCACGCAGTTGAACTTGATAGTAGTATTTCCAGTCCTGGGATTGCTCCGGCAGTTCTTTGCCTCATGACCTTCCTTACCACAGCTGAAACAGTTGCGTTTGGTTTTGTCTCGGCAGTCAGTGGCTTTATGACCGTATCTGCCACAAACAAAGCACTGGATACCTGATGGCTTAACTGACTTTACCTCGCCTTCACGATGCGTGGCTGATCTACTGTCTAGACTGACTTCTTCAGTTGCGCGAAGTCGAGTCACGTAAAGTTGTCTGTTGCGCGCCGCTAGAAATCGGCCTGCAGCTTAATTCGGTCACCTCCTCCAAGCTCTTGAGTGACTTCTCTCGCAGAAATGCAGCTACGTCTTGCGGGCAAGCTTCAAGGAACTGCTCTCTCACGAACAAGTCACGTACCCGTGCCGGCGACTTCAGCCAGACTCATCCACTTCTTCACGTAGTTCAGCAAACGCGCGATGAACTGTCACGGACTCTCGTCCTTTTCCGGTCTCTCCTGCCGAAATTTTAGTTTGTAGCCTTTATCAGTCAAATTGTACCTTCTAAGCAACGCCTGCTTCAGTTGCTTGTAATCGGCGGCGGCGCTATCCGGCAATCTCGAATAAGCATCAGGCGCTCTGCCCGTCAACAGTGCGCTCGAGTAGGTCGCCCATTCTGTTTCCTTTTATCCACTATTGGTAGCAAACCTTTCAAATCGTCGTAACTAGTTATCTAACTCGTCCGTACCATCTGCGAATACATAAAGCTTCGGTACCTTGGGATTTGGTCCTCGGGCGCCGCCCTCGCCTATTCTAGCTCCATTCGCGCTCGCCTCTAATTCGAGTTGTTTCATCTCCATCTCGTGTCTTCGCCGTCTTCTTCTCTACACTCATCTTCTTCCGCACCGGCTCTTCGTGCTTTTTGACGTTGGAGTTCCTCGCGCTCACGTCGGCGCTCCTCGAGTTCGAGTTGGCGTTCTTCGCGTTCAATCGCCTGTTGCTGCGAAATAAACGCCGCTAAGTCCTCACCTTTCATGCCAAGCTTCTCGCCGTCTTCAATAAGACGATCCATCGACCACCCACTCACGGCTACTCGCGGCTACGATCCTCCGGAATGACCTCGCAGTCTCTTGTGTTCCTCCTCGATTTTCTGGTTGCTCTTCTTGCTGAGACTCACTCCCGGACAGGCACCCAAACTTTGCTAACTTGCCGAAGACGGACACAGCGCCTACGAGAGGGGACGCGTAGACGTACCGCCCTAGCGGTTATTAACGGTGCCGTATATTGTAAATGCAATCTTAATCAACTTCCACTCGCTACCGCTACCCAGTCTAACTCAATTAGAATCAATACCGCTTCTTAAACTAGCCTAGCTCAGTCAAACACAATACTGGTTCAATGACCTATCGCAATCACTACCTGGCACGAAGCAGTCGCCTTGTACTGTAACAGAAAGAAATTCAAATAGCTTCCAGCATGCATCACGGTTGTTCTGGCAACTGGCCAGTGTTGAGCATGCCTCGTAGAAGAGAAGCTCAAGATGAAAGCTTTTCACTTTCTTGTGGTTTTTGGTGTTCCAATGTTTCATAAGACGAATCATTTGAGACATTCTACCGCCAGGTCCACCGCGAGCATTAGCGTCGTTCTTAGTACGCTCCACCACGTCTGGATTAGACAGAATGAATATGCCATCGCCAGACTCTCTGTGGATTATCTTGTAATGGTCTCCATTGGGAACAGCAGGAATTACGTCGTATCCAATTGACTGAGGGAGGTCGACGCCAAACGAGTGTTTCTGCCTGTGAACGTGAACACCACCGTAAATCGCTTGCAAAACTTGCTGGACCTCCCTCTGAATTTGCGCTGGAGTTTTGTCTCTAGCCCATCGAGAATCCACCTCGCAAAAGAAATCTACGTCGTTGAGAGGATTAATGGCAGTTCCTCTCTTGTAAGACCCCGTCAGGAATGTCTTTCTGATCCACTCTTGCTTCTACATTTGCTCTCGCATGTAGGTGTGAGTTTTAATTGCAGTATCGATGTCTGATTGTGTTGGTGTGATCTTGCTGAGCATGGATTCAAATCGTTGAGCAACTGTCGCCATCCTTGCGGAACCGACAAATCAACAAATGCAGATAGTCTATAGCTGGACGAGTTGCACACAATGAATAACCTACATGTGTTAGTAATTACGTAATGTTGCTTGTGATTGGTAGAGTATTCCTATCTCTCCTAGACAGGCCCTTTGTCACAAGGGTAATACCCTGTCATTTAGTTAGAGCGACGCCCTTGTTATCGGACACCATCAATCATCGGACAGCCGTGCAAGAAGTAAACGAAGTAAGACTGAGCTTTGTTGGTAAATTTTTGACGCTAGGCATTATCTACTAAACCTAAAAATTGTCTGCGCAGTTATGAAAACCACCTAAAATGCTTTTGAGAGTCAGAAAAGCAAATCAAAGTTTGATGGCCCTGTCAACCAGACCGTACTCGCGCATCACGACGGGTAGATTCGACGCTTTCATGTTCGCGTCTTACGTCTGCCGCTGCTGAAAATGCAATGTCACTACTTTTCACAATAGAAGCAACCCATTCAGTACTTTCAAACAGCTCTGGATCGGTCGGAAATGTCGAAATCCCGTTCAGACGAATTCGTTCGAACGGGATTTTGCTATCTAGCGTGATCTTTTGCGCGCCAAACACGACAAAACGTTAGACGCTAAACGTATCAAATCACGGCATTGCTGTCACGATGGTCATTGGAGCTTGGAGACGTCAAGAAACGCAAGGTAAGATTCTGTTGTCCTTGTCGACCAGACCGTACTCGCGCCTTTTGACAATTCGCCGTTTCATGTTCTCGTCATACGTCTGCCGTGCCGATGCTGAAAATGCAATGGCTGCTTTTATTAATTAATTTATGGTACTACATTTTACAATAGAAGCAACTCATTCGGTACAGCTCTGGATCGTAAATGTCGAAATCCCATTCAGACGAATTCGTTCGAACCAGATTTTGGGACATAGTTTATAATTATTCTTCTGCACGTAAGATACGACAAAACGCTGGTCGCTAGACATATCGAATCAAGTTCATACTTGCTTTCGTTAATTGCTTCCTTGCTCGGAACCCATTTGCACAAATTAATAAATTTATCCGCTGACGATTGCAACTGTAATTAATTAACGGTATTCTGTGTGTTGTCGTTTACCTATCAATTTGCAAACATTATGAAAAATTGGAGCAATTGTAAAAAGATGTCACAATTTGATACCTTGAATTTCTACAGCTCGGATCTCATTCACACGAACTTTTGATAAATGGGATTTCGGCTATTCTCGTTCAACCATCACTTTATTAAAATTGAAAAAAATTGTAAGAATATGTCACAACAAATTGGGAGTCGCTGCGTTGTTTTCATTATATAAAGTTAGGTTTCTTGCATTATTCTAGATTTATTTTCTAAGTCCATTCTAGATTATTATTATTATTTTTTTGTCGTGCTCAACCAGACCAGTCTGGTTTCTAAAGTTTATTACAAATACCGGAAGCAAACCCTACTTCAGAAGTAAGTGTCGTGCTCAACCAGATCAGTCTGGTTTGTAAAGTCTATTACAAGTACCGGAAGCAAACCCTGCTTCAGAAGTACTTAGACCATCACGGCTGTCTAGAAAGAAGACATGACTTTACGAAGAATCCGAGTAGATCCCAGAAGCACTGTTTTCTGTAAGTGCTGCAGGTTGTGATGACCTGGAATAATGTCCAGCCACCGTGCAATACCTGCGTGCACTGTGCCCAAAGCTCCCAAGACCACCGGAACCACCAGTGTTCGACAATGCCACATGCGGCTTATCTCCACTATGTCGTGCTCAACCAGATCAGTCTGGTTTGTAAAGTCTATTACAAGTACCGGAAGCAAACCCTGCTTCAGAAGTACTTAGACCATCACGGCTGTCTAGAAAGAAGACATGACTTTACGAAGGATCCGAGTAGATCCCAGAAGCACTGTTTTCTGTAAGTGCTGCAGGTTGTGATGACCTGGAATAATGTCCAGCCACCGTGCAATACCTGCGTGCACTGTGCCCAAAGCTCCCAAGACCACCGGAACCACCAGTGTTCGACAATGCCACATGCGGCTTATCTCCACTCGCAAGTCGCTGTACTTCGCCAACTTCTCAGCATGTTTCTTGCCAATGTTGCCATCAGCAGGACAGCTGATATCAATAAGAAGACAAGTGTTTGTCTTCCTATTTCTGAGACAGATGTCTGGACGATTGGCTTTGATCTTCCTGGCAGTGGGGATGGTGGTATCCCACATCATAGTAATGTCATCCGTCTCCACAAGCCTATCAGGATGATGCCGGTACCATCTGCTCTCCACTGGAACCCCAAAATGGCGACAAACGTCCCAGTGAATGATGGATGCCACCTGATTGTGTCGATCAGTGTAGTCCGTCGGTGCCAAAGCACTACAGCCTGCCACAATGTGGTCGACTGTCTCCAGGCCTACACTGCACATGCGGCAAGTAGGACTGACATCACGATGTAGAATCTTGCGCTCATAGTACCGAGTCCGAAGAGCTTGGTCTTGAGCAGCAACAACCAGTCCCTCAGTTGCAGCAGGAAGATTCGCTGCCTTTAGCCATCCGTAGGTCTCTTTCATGTCCACAGGCGGTTGCTCAGTGAGACGACGATACTGCCCGTGCATAGGCTTCCCGCTCCAGGATCGCACACGAAGAGAACTGCAACACGTGCGGTAATGTCTCGCATCTGTTTTAGGCGCTTGCTCGAAGCCACCTTCAACCGAGATGGATTATTATTATTATTATTATTATTATTATTATTATTATTATTATTATTAATACATTATTGTGTCGTGCTCAACCAGATCAGTCTGGTTTGTAAAGTCTATTACAAGTACCGGAAGCAAACCCTGCTTCAGAAGTACTTAGACCATCACGGCTGTCTAGAAAGAAGACATGACTTTACGAAGGATCCGAGTAGATCCCAGAAGCACTGTTTTCTGTAAGTGCTGCAGGTTGTGATGACCTGGAATAAATATTATTGTTATAATACACGGATCCTTCACTGCCATCATTCTTTCGTATATACTGGCGGATAATTGTATCCAAAAATCTTTTTCTAATCTACTCTAGCTAGAAACTTTCCGAGTCTACAGAAAGATGTCTTTAGGGCCGGGCTTCTAACATTTACTGTACTAATTAATGGCAATTATCTCTTAGCAATAAATACATTGTCAGAGTTGTTTGATAGGAATGTAAGGGTTTAACTTACTAAATGTAATTGAATAATTTTAGGATAAAATGTGCTTAAGTAAAGAATCGCGTGACCAAGATCACTGATAGTTCTGTAGCATACGACCTTCCTAGCAAGACAAATTGAGGACTAGTCAGGAGCTATTAGATAGCTACCGCTAGTTGACTTACGCAAGTTGCGCAAGTCTCCACCTCAAAACTCAAGATGTTTGTCTTTACTCTGTGCACCGGACCATGCAGAATGCAGCTATCGGCAAATGTGCATGCTCATTATGTCTTTAACCTCTTTTCTTATGCGTATTACTATGTTGTTGTTACAGTTTCAATCTGTTTCGAAGAAAGAATTGACGTAATTGCAAGAACTTCAGACCTTTGCATCAGTTCTTAGTGTCAATAGGAGTAACAAGGCTCAATTTATAGCTATCTAGAAATGACAACCGAAGTTGTAACTTGAATAGCCGTTTACTAGAAGCAACATGGCCTTTGTTTATGAATTCGTGTGCACGTACTTAGTGGTAACTGTACACAGAAAGATGCCCCACAGGAAGATGACATAAGTTTATCATTTGATCGTGATTGTCACATTTATTCTTAGAACATGGGGTTGGTGAGGTAATGGAGTAGCAATTGGAGCAGCAATTGGAACTACGAGTAGTTGAAAAAATTCTGAGAACCGGTAAATAATTGTTCATCAACCTTTATAGTCGTCACACAATTTCAAGTTGCTTTCTGCTTTGTGCTGCGCTTGGGCTAAGCTGCTACTTGTAGCGTCTAGACGACTTCAGCTGTAATTGTGTTTTGACAGACAGTTGTGTTTGAGATCAAGTTCACGCAGATTACCAAGTAGATGATACCTGGTCGTGTAATTGGTACAATTACACTATAATCTAGGCAATGTTTAGTCGACATACTTGGACAGTAATAGATCGTCAGCAGGTAGAGAGACATACTAGAGTCCTAACACATTTACTTCCTACAGTGAGATGACATTTCTAGGCAAAGTAAAGTGAGAACGTTATCAGCAAACAGTTTACAGCGTGCTAATAGCATGATTGTGGCGGATTACAGCAAAAACATTGATGACAAGTTCGTTTGTTTACAGTTGTGCCTAACCGCAGCCTGACAGCTGAACGTTTACTGGGGCACGTTGCCGCCTTCTAGTCATCTTCTTGATGCAATACAACGAACGACATTTGTTAATTAACTCAAAATTACGGTACCAAACAGATGTTTACTTTTGCAACTTTTATAGTTTATTTATTTAAGGAAAGGTCATTCTAGCTTTTTTGCACGTGCCAGTATTTGCTAATAAATTAGAGGTCAGACAGTCTGAGTGAGAAGAAGGCTACTTGTGACTCTTTCTTGGTCACTGTATAGTACTGCTATCTATTTACCAGTTTTAATTAATTCATTGTGGACATGGACATTGAAAACAAACTAAATCATAGCAATCAGCTTAGATAGACTTGTCATGGAAGTGTTAGTAAAGGTGAAAAAGGGCAAATGATGGTAATAATTGACAAATACTAATACGAATAAGCCAAGAATTGTGAATTAAAAACATTTAATTAGTAAAAAACATTTAATTGTTACTTTTATTTAATAAATCATTATTGTATCTCTAAGAAATATATACGAATTTGCAATGACGATAATTTACATTTGGACTTAGTGTTGTTATACATGCCTTTTATGTAAAAAAATTAATATCATTGTTAGCTCGGTTTGGTTGCTTTATATAGATATCATAGGGTATATGGTTGATTAACTTTGACCGGATCAATTTTTGTGACAAGGAAGTTTTGCAGAATGGGTAAGGAAGGCGTTCTAACAACCGAAGTTTACAAAGCTACAGTACAACACCTCAGTGCGAACACTCGTCCAACAGCCAATGAACGTATACGTTCAGCGTTACAAAATAAGATCTACAAATGCCTTAACGGATGTGACTACGACCTTCAAAGAGTTCACGACACAAGATCAGTTGATCAAGAAACTAGACTAGTTTTGACGGGTACAAATCTAATTGTTCTTCGTGAAGAAGAAGTGGAAGAATTGATAATGATGTACTTCAATCACACCAAGGGAGCTAATGCCAAAAAATTCACGGACTGATTGCAAAGCACTTTTCTGGCGTCGGCGAAAAAACATTTCAAGCTTGCATTAACGGTCTAAGAAAATCACAGGAGTTACATACAAAGTTCCTCAAAAAAGGCCCGCTAATTCCCGCATTAGCAGAAACAGTTCAACATTCCAACCAACTGGATCTAGTAGACTTTTCAGACATGGCAATTGAGGTGGACGTAGATGGTTTGACCTATAAATACGTTCTCTGTGGTCTTGACGTTTTCAGCAGGTGAATTGACATTGTTACTCTTTCTAAATCTATAAAAATATTGATTAATTAAAAATGTTACGTTTAACAACATTAGACATCTTTTTCTTCGACCTCTTCCAGGTAAATCATCATTTCTTGTTGCCAATGAATTGTTGGAGTTGTATTACATGATTGGACCACCGGCTACTATTCAAACAGATCAAGGAACAGAGTTTAAAGGAGTTGTAGAGCTACTGTCTTCGTTGATGAACATCAAGATTATTCGCAGCAGACCGTATCATCCGCAGTCTCAAGGAAAAGTAAGTGCGAAAACTGTAATTTACACATCTTTTCTAACTATAGAGTGCATCTGCGCGCTGTGTATGAAATAGCTTAAAAAAGTCAACCTATCACTGAAAAATAGCATACGTTATGACACGATCACTAACAAACTAAAGGTGTGAACTGGGTTAAGAGCTTTCTGTGTACCAGCAGATATACAACACGTCTCCCCACCAGGCTCTGGGTCAGTAGCGTAAAAATATAGATAATTACAAATACAAAAATTTAGTTATCATGTCTGTATGTTTTACAGGAAAAAATGTCAGTCCATTTCAAGTTTTCTTTGGAAGAGAAAGCAATGCAGTTCCAGGAGGTTTTTTACCAGGGTGTACTTCAGACCTCATGGAAAGTGAGCAGTCGCAAAGTGAAATACAAAGCAGTGAAAGTGAGGAGAATTTAAGCATGTGCACGGTACTGACTCACGCTTGAATACTGACTTATGTGTCATTACAGAATTTGATGTTGTCAATGAAAAGCAACACCTAATTAGAAGTCACTGTGTTGCTACTTGGACGAAATCGTGCAAGCTGATTAGAGACGCTGCCTTAAAGTCGTCAAACAAGGCTGCTGCGAGAATGATAGCAAGGCATCTAAACGCAAGAACACCAACAGAATATCACGTGAATGACGAAGTTCTTGTACGTTTTCCAGACATTCGTCCAGGCCGTCGGCGAAAACAAAAATATAACAGGTTGATAACTTGTCTACAAGGCAAAGTAACTGCCGCTGACCCAGAAACTACAAGTATCGTGTCGAATTTACGACTGCAGATGGACGAAATAGCAACCGGTGGTTTACTGTAACAGACATAACGTCTCCTTCGATGCAGTTAGAAACACTGCGACACAGGAGAACCGGTGCGAATTGCTAGACTTTAAAATTTAATTTATTGTATAGATAGTATTGACATTTATTAGCTTTAATGAAATGTATCGATATCTTTATATTTCTTCATAACTCTAATGCTGTTATCACTTTAATTGCAGACTGTGATAGTCAAGATATTTCGGAAAGCGAGCATGATAATCTTGGTAGCATTGCACAAGGTGACAGCCAAGAGTTCTTGCCAGAAACTGCCCCAGAAAATGCTAAAGAATACCAAGGTAGACTGCCGTCTGGCCAGCAAACCGTTTTCAAATCACCAGACGGTCAAGACCAGACGAAAAAAACTAAAAGAATTTCGAAGACTTGGTCGAATCCCGAGAAGAAAAAATTGGCATCCACTAAAAAGAAAATTGATGATAAGATATTTAATTAAATGGTTTTTATGCACGTTGCTACAAGTACATATATTGTTTCTGTGTGACAGCAAGATTCAATGGCTTCTTCCGTTACAACAGGCAAGAAATCGTTACAAGTTTGACCTTGTTCGTTTAAATTAATGCTGCTATCATAGCTATAGCATGCACTCTAGACAATGCTAGGGATCATTTGAGGAAAGCTTCCGAAATTCTGTCAAGAATAGCAGTACTTGCAGCGGCTAGTTCACGACAGGCGCAGTTACTTGCAGCTGTCAGTCTTATTTCTCAGGCATCCTTGGTGATTTCTAAAAGTGGGGATCTGTCTCATTTGTGATTACGACCTCTGTCACGGCACGACTGTCACCACAAGCAGCAGCAAAGAAAATCCCACGCTAGAAAGTGTTTTTGATCACATGAAAACGTTTCAGACGACGGCAAACAGTGATTTTAGAATTTGTATATACAAATTGAACCTAAATGCACTTAAGAAGTTGATCTATATAACGATATCGATGTCATTGTTTTCAATGACTGTCATAGGGAAACAACAACTACGAAGTCACGAAAATGTGCATGTCGTCTTGACTGCGAACGTGTTGCAAGTCTGAATTTTTCATTCTGCAAACAAAAAATTTGTTGTAAAAAAGATCCTAGGCAATGCCGTATGAAGAGTCACAACAAAAGTGCGGCAGATCAATGATAAGAAGTGCTGCAAAAGTTACATGTAAATTTCCGGCAATTATATCTATCTTTACATATATAGGGAAGATCATCTCAACAAGCGAACAAAATGTACAAGTGTACAAGTACAAAAGAAGCCAATCGCTCAAAACAGCGTTAAAATTGATGTGCTTACTCCTATCGATATAGGTTGCCAAATACTGTTATTCTAGTTTCTATGAACAGTACGATGTTTAAATATTCTGTATAGATAATAGACTGCGTCAATCGCATACTAGAAGTGACAGTGCAAAAGTCGAAAATGATACGAAGCTTGACACAACTAGTGAGTACCATGCAAATTTTAGTAGTGCCTTGCACCGCATTATACAAATTGTCATATATTGTGTGTTTAGTAAATCAATCGTTTCAGTTTTCTGATATGACGATGAAAGATGTCTGTTTCAAGTTGACGGTAGAATTCGTCAAATTTATGTCTGAATGGGATGTCCAGGAAGACGACGTAGTAGAAAATGTAATGACAGCTCTCCTAACAAGTGTCAACATGCATCAAGTTGAAAACGATGCAGATGGCAACTGTCTTTTTGAAGCATGTTCTTTTCTTATATATGGTTCAGCACGCTATCATTCCCAAGTTAGAGCAGAGGCTGTACGTTTCATTCAAGAAAATGAACGCCTATTAAAGGACGCTGTTCTTTCTGTGCAAGACAGCACCTACAGCGCTAAAAACTAAATAGAAGATCAAGATGCAACAGCAAATTTGTGATGGAGTTTCTAATTGCATAGGTAATAAATTACATCTACAAGGATTTTCAAGACTATGTTAATGACATGGTAAGTAACGCAGGCGACAAATGCTATCACTGAACTACGTCTATTTACTGGATATGATAATACTAGAGACCGAGACGAATCCTAAGCCTTTCTAGCTTTGTACTCCCTATTTTTCGCAAGCGCGGAATAGCTGCTTTCCAATGGATAAAAAAGGTAATTTATCACAATACATAGCGAGCCAATGTAAACACTGTTCATGTGTTGAATTTTTAGCTAAATGTTTTTCATTATGAGCTTCTTGCCATTCCAGTTTACTTAAAGGGGAACTCCCATGAAAATAGAAGTAACGTTCTCATGATAGTACTAAGTGGCCTGATTCTATTGGTACCTTTCTTTCTTAATAGAACTCTTTCTGAACGGAGAAATTGAGCTTCCAACGTGGGGGCGTAACCCTATGGTAGTCGCCATTTTGAGATGATGACGTACGAATATCTTACCGATTGCGCATGTGTTGTCATCAGAGTATATGGCGTAGCTTCCGTACAGTTTTGAGCCCGAATGTGATGACGCTGAGAGCAGTTCGAGTTCGGGAAACTCTCATGAAATTGATTCGGACACAGGGGACGGAATCCCCGAGCGCTTGGTCAACTCAGACTGGTGCACATGCGGTCAGTGTGTCGTCATGCCCACTGCCTTTGCTGCCAAGAGTTTGACGCGCTAAGTTAGAGACTCTGTGGTTTACGGTGTGTGGTAGAACACGCAACTTTTGAGCTTGTCTGCCTCAACGACGACGTTCTGCACACCGCTGTGTCCGCAGTGGTAGATGTCACTGAAGATTCCTTCACAGAACCTCTGAATCACAGGTTTCTTGACACAAGTGCGTACGGTATTGCCATTTTGTTTATTTTCTTTCACTTTACAGGCTTTTGAGGTCGACAGCATACAGGCAGTTCACACATTGGGCTCCTAGGAGACTGGGCAGGCGTGCTAGAATGGTCATACCGTCATGTGTAGTTTTGCTATTAGAAGACCTTTCCCAGAAGAAGGCGAAGTGTACGTGGGGTTTAGGGAACATCAAGATTAGATATGATTTTGACAATAATGCTTGTAACTACCTAATTCTAAGAATCTGTGTCAACTAATGTCCCATCTTATACATGCTATAGCGTTTGTATGTCATAGTTGTATGTTCTATGTAAATCTTGTTTTACGAGCACTAACAACAGTTTCCTTGAGTGGTCTTTCACAGGTGGCAATGTTGGCTGGTAAAATCACTGGAGGTTGTCTGGCTTTGTGTTTTCGAAAAGGTTGTTGATTCAGCTGCCGTTTATTTAGAACTGCTTTAAGGATTCCTTGCAGATAGCCATAGCTCTTTGATTCAGTGATGGGCTTTGCAACCCAGATCTTGGTAGGTTTGGGAAAAACCACCTTGTATCTCACTTCTCCGCCTAGTCAACCTTGTACGCGTATGGCCTGAGGTAATAGTAAATGACATTACCACGCATCCTAGACGGCTCACACCCAAGGACGTTCTTAGTGAGCATCCAAGATACTGTGTTGTTAGATGCTACATCCTTTCAAATTCTGACTGACCCTCGATATATCCTCGCTACACAGAGCAACATACGCGAGTAAGATATTGCTACGTCATCATTTCAAAATGGCGACTGCCATAAGGTTACGCCCCCATGTTCGAAGCTCAATTTCTCCGTTCAGAAAGAGTTGTATTAAAAAAGAAAGGTACCAACAGAGTCAGGGCACTTAGTACTATCATGAGAACGTTACTTGTAATTTCGTGGGAGTTCCCCTTTAACTAATCATTGGATAGAAGTTGTAAGCGATGAATGTATTTGTTTACTAAGTTTTGTATTCATTTGTATTTCTTCAATGAATTAAGATTATAGATATATTTCATCAAGCCTTTCTTGTCTTTGACTCGCTTGGAAAGAACCACCAACAAGTTGTTTTCGACATGAAGTAAAGTGATTTAGTTTTTCCTATAGCTACTTACAATTGTGTGCATGCTGGAGTATAGAGTCGACGAAGTCACTTAATTTTAACGACGTTTTTTGTATCTAACAGATTGTGGATTACGGATGTGCACCGTTTAGTCAATGGATCGATTCTAGATGTAACCGACTGGTCGTTGATATACCCAATACCTCAAGTAAAATTGGATGTATTAGTACTATCGTAGTTAAGCAGAAGAAGTTTTTATGCATCTAGAATTACCTGCAACAAACCGATCCATTTAATTGTGGAATATGGACTTGTGTGGTAAGTCTGTATAAACTCGTCTACTAATTCCAAAAGTAAATGTATATACTTGTTGTTACAGAACATGCTTTCAGCAGCTGTGGACAATCCTCGTGTAGCCAACAACGTATGGCAGATGTGGAGTGGTATAAACATCAACTGAGTCCATTACGTCGGCTTAATTAATTTTAGATCAATCTCAGTGACATGAGGACGTGGATATTGCATCGACTTGTTCTGACAGGGGTCGTTGAAAGGAACGCGTACAATTTATAGATCTAATAAAATACAATTTACTGATACAATACATGTACTGTATCCAGGAGAGAACAGAAAGATGAACGATTTGAAAACGACCATGATGAGGATACACATTCTAGTGACTGCACTATAGAGACAGAAACAACAATTCATCAAGTAATTGATTTAATTGAGAAATGCGGGGTTTGAAAGAGACGATTTTTAACTGTTACTAAAATTTTTGTATGATTTTAGAAATCAGATACGAAACGTAAACGTTGTTCACCAGACGAACACCTTACAGCTAATGACTCTTTAACGGTATCGACACTGCAACAAAATATATTCAGATACACACTGTATCTATTTGGATATATGATTATCGAATGTACTGTTGATGAAATAGACGGAACATTGCAATACCTGGAACAGAACGGGTATATTAGAGCATTGCTGAAAGCATGTCCTGTCTGGAGCTCCCAAAAATCTGGAACATCGCTCAGTTTGCACGACATGGGAAAAGAAATCCAAGAAGCAGAACACTTCCTGGTAGAAGCCAAGTTTCCAAAGGCTATTCAAACTAAAGTCAAAATTTTTCTAAAAACTTGGTATTTCCAAAATGAAGTGCAGCCGTGCAAGAGCCATGAAATCGATGACTTTATGCAGTGGATGGGAGAAACATGGGACTGGACATACGAGAACAAATCCATGCACGCTATTTACCACATACTGACTTATCATCATCGCCGTAGATGGGTTATTGACGAATTTGATAAAAAAAATTGAAAGAAACAAAAATAAGTATTTTATGCTTAGACGGTTTCAGATAAGTGAAACGTGCTGTTTTAAAAGTTTTAAATTAATTTCAGTTTTATCTCTAGATAAGAAAGAATAGCAAATATATTTACATCAATTCATATTTCTCTTCCAAATGTACGTTTCTGAACTTATATTTACATCGATCTAAAGTCGACCATAGCCTAACTATTTTAGAATGTAAACTATAACTAGAGAACGTCTGATAATACAAGTAGAGAAAGTGATCAGATGCATGGGTCTACTAGGTAGTGTTTGGTATGTACACTTATTTCGTTCATGCCATCATCATCTCCTACATCTCTAATTGCATACCAGAGTAGTGTCACACTTGACTTCAGCGTAAATATAAAAGTCGAGATGCACACAACTGCTGCAAGTGACGAAAGAGTAAAAAGATTGTGACGCAAGAAATGAGCAATGAACAATCTCTACGTTAACTAATTAAAAGTGCACACTCATCCCTAGAAACCCATCATTTTCTCAGTGTTTTTATACTTGTTTCATTCACTCTTTAGCTATGTAGGTTAAGTGTGTCTTTATTCTTTGTACGTAGTATACCGCTGAGCACTCAGTCACCCTGATACTGAATGGTCGACATAGGGCGCGAGTACGGTCTGTTCGACAAGGACAGGAAAACTTGCATTGATTTTTCCTGACGTCCACAACTTTCAATGGCCATCGTGACAGCAATACCGTGATTTGATACGTTTAGCGCCTAACGTTTGGTCGTATTTTACGCGCAAAAGATCACGCTAGATAGCAAAATCCTCTTCGAACGAATTTCGTCTGAACGGGATTTCGACATTTCCGACAGATCCAGAGCTGTTTCAAAGTACTGAATGAGTTGCTTCTATATTGTGAAAAGTAGTGTCATTGCATTTTCAGCATCGTCAGACGTAAGACGTGAACATGAAATGGCGAATGAGTCGTCAAAAGGCGCGAGTGCGGTCTGGTCAGCAAGGATAACAGAATCTTACCTTGCGTTTCTTGACGTCTCCAAGCTTCAATGGCCATCGTGACAGCAATGCCGTGATTTGATACGTTTAGCGTCTAACGTTTTGTCGTGTTTAACGCGCAAAAGATCACGCTAGATAGCAAAATCCCGTTCGAACGAATTCGTCTGAACGGGATTTCGACATTTCCGACCGATCCAGAGCTGTTTGAAAGTACTGAATGGGTTGCTTCTATTGTGAAAAGTAGTGCCAATGCATTTTCAGCATCGGCAGACGTAAGACGTGAACATGAAAGCGTCGGATCTACCCGCCCGTCGAGATGCGCGAGTACGGTCTGGTTGACAGGGCCGTCAAACTTTGATTTGCTTTTCTGACTCTCAAAAGCATTTTAGGTGGTTTCCGTAACAGCGCAGACAATTTTTAGGTTTAGTAGCTAACGCCTAACGTCAAAATTTTACCAAGGCAAACTCATCTTGGGTTTATAGGCGTTCTACGTCGTTTCTGAGAACGACTAGACTTTGCAGACTGTGTAAAAGTGAGCGAAATGTGTATGTATTGCATTCAGAAAGTTCAACGTCTCAACCGAAGGCGAAAAACATGAAAATCCCATTGGGACGAAAGATTCTTCCCAGTCCCATTCGAACGAAAGAATCCCAGTGAACATGCGCTCCTGTTAGCTGTGACCGTCACCGCCCTCTTCTATAGGGAAATCCCGGAAGATAAATATATCCACCAATCAGCATTGAGATGGGTAGTCTGCTACTGAAAGGCGGTAACACACGCTTTACGTGAGCGCCATATCCACGTCGGTAGAACGTATACGTTCAGACGGTTCTGTATATATACAGCGGAGTCTACTCTCTCTAGGCAATGGCGACTATGGACATACGATTCTCCAAGATGCTTCAGAGAATTAGACCCGACGAAGGCGAGGTCGAGAGGGCAATTCGAAGTCATCATTACATGAGAAATCGACTAGAGGAGAAGGAATGGGTCTTAACAACGTTTCTCACTGGCTCTTACCCAAGGAAGACAGCCACTAGGCCACTGCACGACGTCGACATTCTTTGTGTCGTCGACCCTCACTGGGCACGTCCAAAAACGGCAGCAAACATTCAGACTCATGTAGAGCACGCGCTCCAAACAATTTATAGGAACACGTCGATTCGCAGACAAAGTCATTCTCTTGGGGTAGACTTCAGCTCTCAAAGAGTAGGGTATGACGTCATCCCGGCAGTACCACACGGGGAATATTACATGATAACAGAAAGGGACTCATCGCATCGAGGCGGCAGATTCATTCCTTGCCATCCGAAAGCAGTGGAAGAAGCCAAGGTCAGGGCAAACGCGTGCACAAAACCAGAAGGTAGAATGTTGCACATGATACGACTGATGAAACATTGGAATTGTAAAAACGGCAAAAAGATAAAGAATTTTCATATCGAAGTACTGTGCTACTCTGCTGCAGACGTTATAACTAGCGATCGCTATCCTTACTTTCACCATGCTTGTCCGGCTCTACTTGAGTTTCTAGCAGAGACAGTTGAGGACGACTGTTTCGTTCCAGGTCAGGTTCATGCCTATAGATAACACAAATTATACATCACGCTGATAGCTACGACAATGAACTAAGGCATGGGTAAAATAAATCTGACTAATAGATATCAAACGAATATTATGTTTCTTATAGGACTTGAAGCGTTTGAACTGGGCAATTTGCGTAAAACTAGAGCGGGCATTGAGCTTCGTGCCTTTTCGAACACATTGGTGAATGCGGCGGCTAAAGCAAACATGGCTGTTTATAGAGAAAGACAAGGAGATGATCGTACAGCAAACAAGATTTGGCAAGATCTTTTTGGTAATGACGTCTTTGTAGTACCTCAGGTCACTATTTCACTTCCGTATGATCGTCGTTATGGTTCTTTGTACTAGACTAAACATATTGTACTTGCACAATTCGAGACTGCTGTAGTGATTTGTAAGTCATGTCTTAGATATACTGGAATGATACTATAAGGAAAATTTGCAATGTCAGAAGAAGAGGATGTCGTGTCGATACAATGATTTATTCCACCGATCTATTGCCTTTGCCCGAGATGCTGAGAAAACAAAGTTACAGTTTTTGTCTTCTCTAATTCAGTCTGAAAACAGTGTTATCGCGTACATTTCGTCTCTTAGGTATAATTCTCAACAGTCGTCCTTTTTTGCGTCATGTCGGGAATGAGAATTGCATTACTGCCAAAGCCACACCAGGGTACTGTCGAGACAGTCAATTGCTCATGACATTTGAAAGAACGTTGATTGATCTCTATCTGAGTCTAAGCGCGAGGCTACAAGCTCGGCATACCATTGGTTGTTTGAACCAGCTAGAAGTAGTAAATCAGTACTAGAAGACTTGTTTTTAGTAGATTGATGCCACAGTAGTTATATTATTTGTTTGTTTGTTTGCTTGCTTGTTCCTGTTTTTTGCACCATTAATTTTAATGAGTGCGACGTCAGGTTATAATAATATTCAACATCACGTGTCTTAGATCTTCTGCAAATTTGTATTTATTAATTAATCTGGGTATGTTGTCAAATTAGATTAAGAAATCAACATTTCTTACTTCCATATGTCCTAATATCGAGAAGGATGCCTGTTATTGGCTTGCTATAGTCACAACTGCACAAACATTGCTATAATGATCCAGGAACTTGCACCTTTCTATGCATTCAAGGCAGGGCTTCTGGCTTCTAGAGAAGACAGAAGTAAGCACAGTTACGGTCATTAATTTGTTTGTACACATTTAGTATACAAAAAATCATATGTATATACATATATATATATATATATATATATATATATATAATTCTTATATCTCCTCAACAGATCCCTTGTCATCCGGGACATACCCTAAGTGGGAATGTCCTAAACCGGAAAAGTGACGTAATACTTTAAAGGAGCTCTTCATGGCCTTTTGCGTAATCTACGAAGAAAAATCGCCAGAAATCGGGGAGAAGCTATCGTTAGAGTTGGATTGCGAACCTAAATGGGGAGAAGTTTCTGCTGAGCGTCAAGAACGAGCGATTTCTAGAGCTGACCTAATTGTTGTTCTCATTGACGACAAGACTCCACGAGACAAGTCACCAGCGAGCCTATTTGACATTCAGTTTAATGCTGCACGTGACAGACAACGTCGAGAAAAAATCAAACTCTTACAGCTTGTCCTTTGGAACGTCACAGAAGAGCAATTCCGAAGGAGATTTCCCATTTTTGTTCCAGGTTTACCTTCTCTTTATGTACCTCAATCGGGCATCGTGAATGACAAGGACGTATCTGAAATAGCAGATAAAATACGATCAAGAAAATCAGGCTAGTGTCGTTTACTCAGATATCAAATTCTGTACATTATACGTAACGAGCAAATTTGAAAAGTAATGCATGGAGCATGCATGATTAGGAGTTTAGTATTAGCCATTCTTCTGTCTGAGCATGATTAGGAGTTTAGTATTAGCCATTCTTCTGTCTTATAGAAGCCAAAAGTCCTTTGTGTTCTCCGTTGTTGGTGCACTTGAATGCATACGAAGGCGCAAGTCCCTGGAATATTATGAGTAAACACCATCCTCAAGCAATGTTTGTAGAGTTGTGCGAATCATCTGAGTATCGGGCTAGCAACAGGCATCCTACAAGATATTGGGACAGATGGAAAATGATTATTGACGACACTGTTGTCCATCTTGCGGAACAGTGTGCCCAGGACGACGCAGAGGTACACATTACAGGAGTCTCTCCTCTATCTCTCTATATGTACTTGGGTATGCGTCTCAATCGCATACCTATTCGACTGTGGCACATCAAAACCATGCCTCTCGGTAACAGCTTGATAGGAAAGGATACTACACCTGACATCTACCATGTTAGTACTGGTGAGAGAAGTGAAGAACTGTTGCAAGACAAATTGTTAGAAATTTGTGAACATGATGATAGCAAACTGCCTCAGCAAAAAGGTGATCGCAATCGTCGTGGACAAATTGCTATACTTGTTACTCTAAATAGAGATCATGAATTATCAAAACGTGATCTAGAAAGCATGGCTTCAGAACTGAAAGAGAAGCATCGTGATAACTCGTCTATAGTTAGTGCATTTGTAATTTGTCCAAGAACAGAAAGAAGGATTGACATGGATGTCTCAAATTTTGGCCAAATTCAGCAGGAAGTTTATGAATTATTTTTACAGTGTCTAGGACGGGTATCAAAAGATGATAGAATTGGTTTGAATTTGGTATGTACAGGGCCTACACCACTGTCTTTCTATTTGGGAACTCTTATCCATCCTCATATGAATGGTGACGTCTGGTGTATGGAGTACCAAAATGGAAAGTATGTTGCAGCATTGCATTGCAACGTGTAGAGTGTCTATAGCTAGGCTTGAAACAACTGTGTTGAGTTGAATGTGAAACTATACTGTACATTATAACTCATGAGTACTTACTACATAGTACAGTATTCAGAATCCAAGACATCAAAGTGTGCACTGTTCTGGCAATGTCAAATTCACAATAATCAGTTGTGTGTCCGTGTCCCCTTATGTGTGTGTGTGTGTGTGTGTGTGTGTGTGTGTGTGTGTGTGTGTGTGTGTGTGTGTGTGTGTGTGTGTCTGTGTGTCTGTGTGTCTGTGTGTCTGTGTGTGTGTGTCTGTGTCTGTGTGTCTGTGTGTGTGTGTGTGTGTGTGTGTCTGTGTCTGTGTGTGTGTCTGTGTGTGTGTGTGTGTGTGTGTGTGTGTGTGTGTGTGTGTGTGTGTCTGTGTGTGTGTGTGTGTGTCTGTGTGTGTGTGTGTGTGTGTGTGTGTGTGTGTGTGTGTGTGTGTGTGTGTGTGTGTGTCTGTGTCTGTGTGTGTGTGTGTGTGTGTGTGTGTGTGTGTGTGCGTACGTGCGTGCGTGCGTAACTAAATTTTAATATACCTGTTTCCCATTGATAAAAATGCTTAACTTTCTTGAACATAACCATTGTGAAAAGGATTATATAACCAAACTAAGATGTTACTGCAGACTGCTTCTAATTGGTAGGGAATTCTTATCTTGTCTCAATAGATCCTTTATCACAAGATGTCCTGGGGTTTATCCCAAGTATCTAAGTGGGAGGTCTTTTAGTTAAGCGGGATAAGTGACGTCATACTTTACAGCTCTTTACTGTCTCTAACAAGTTTATGTAACTTATGCATACGAAAATCACAGATCAGGCAAAGCTATAATTAAATTTGGAATGTTTTATGTGTTGCACGTTACAAACCATCTCAAAACTACAGGCGGTCACCATTTTCGAATAGCATCTAGAAATGTGCCAAACGTCTGAAAAATAGGCCACTAATAATGCTTGACTGCTAACATTACGATATCAGCTTTACACTGTAACACAAACTGACAATCACATTGCATAATTGAAAATTATCCGTTTCAACTGTTAGGCATTTGCTACAGTCAATAGACGTCTCCAAAAAGTCCCTGCCAAATCCGATGCGATTCCGTTGGATTTGCTCTTTCGTTTTCGACTGCTTGTTTGGCTTTCCTTGCCGCTGCACCCAGTTCACCAGCAAAATTGACTAGTTGTGCTGGAGTTTTGGAGTAACGCAAGTTGTTCTGCTGAGCAGCAGATACGCCTGTTTTGGGAACACCTGCATGCAACAGCAGCAAGATTACTGTACTACCACATGCAGCAATAGACAAATAAGTTACTACCTGGTACGAAGCAGTCGCCTTGTACTGTAGCAGAGAGAAATTCAAATAGCTTCCAGCATGCATCACGGTTGTTCTGGCAACTGGCCAGTGTTGAGCATGCCTTGTAGCAGAGAAGCTCGAGATGAAAGCTTTTCACTTTCTTGTGGTTTTTGGTGTTCCAATGTTTCATAAGACGAATCATTTGAGACATCCTACCGCCAGGTCCACCGTGAGTATTAGCGTCGTTCTTAGTACGCTCCACCACGTCTGGATTAGACAGAATGAATATGCCATCACCAGACTCTCTGTGGACTATCTTGTAATGGTCTCCATTGGGAACAGCAGGAATTACGTCGTATCCAATTGACTGAGAGAGGTCGACGCCAAGCGAGTGTTTCTGCCTGTGAACGTGAACACCACCGTAAATCGCTTGCAAAACTCGCTGAACCTCCCTCTGAATTTGCGCTGGAGTTTTGTCTCTAGCCCATCGAGGATCCACCTCGCAAAAGAAATCTACGTCGTTGAGAGGATTAATGGCAGTTCCTCTCTTGTAAGACCCCGTCAGGAATGTCTTTTTGATCCACTCTTGCTTCAGCAGTTGCTCTCGCATTTAGGTGTGAGTTTTAATTGCAGTATCGATGTCTGATTGTGTTGGTGTGATCTCGCTGAGCATGGATTCAAATCGTTGAGCAACTGTCGCCATCCTTGCGGAACCGACGAATGAACAAATGCAGATAGTCTATAGCTGGACGAGTTGCACACAATGAATAACCTACATGTGTTAGTAATGCTGCTTATGATTGGTAGGGAATTCTTATCTCTTCCAGACGGACCTTTTCAAGTTTGTCACAATGGTAATACCCTGTCATATATATAGATCACGAACAATTACATGTAGTTGTGTAATGCTGCTTGTGATTGGTAGAGAACTGCTATCTCTTCTCAACAGGTCTCTTTTTACGTTGGCAAATCCTCAATTAGAAGGGTACTAGGAGGAAAAAACGACGTCGTGTGTACTGCATATCTTTTTATGGTTTTTTGTGTAGCCCAGAGCTGTTGTAGCCTATATATATATATATATATATATATATATATATATATATATATATATATATATATATAATATATTATATATATATATTAAATAATTTTTTAAACTATATTAAAAGAATCCATGTCATAGCTAAACAAGGCTAACTTATCTACTATCAATTTAGATAAGTTAGCTTTAAATAAATTTAGATATATATATTTAAAGCTAACTTTAAATAAATAACTTTTTAAAGTTAGCTTCAATTTAGATAAGTTAACTTTAAATAAATTTTGATATATATATCAAGAAATTTTAAATTATTGCAAAACTGTTAGATTGGATACTTGAATAAGGAGAGAATACTGCATGTATTGATCGTCGAAAACGTTGCTGACGTTATATTGTCTACTGCTCTTGTTGCTAACGTTTGCGAGACTAACAGTTAGAGCTATACGGTCACCAACGAGCAAACTTAGCATTTAGTTTAATTATTTAATGTTGCACAGAGACAACCTAGTAGAGAAAAGAATCCTTTCTTACGGCTGCTTTTTTGGAGCGTCACAGAAAAAAGTAACGCAAATGTGCGACCTCTTCGTGTAGAATCGGACAGCTTAGTCACAAAAATATACAAACTAGTAGACAAATACAATCAATCAGGTCATTGTCGGTTACTTGCACTGCATATTTTGACGGTCTCTTTGTATTTCTTCTTACTAAGACGACCGGCTGGACACTCGAGCCTACTTGGTATATGACATTAAAATATCAGGCCCGTAAGACGCATTTCAAAAGAGTTAACGCGCGCTAAAAGGGTGTGTTCTAAAGATAATGCGCCAAAAGAGCAGTCGTCCAGCATGCAAATTTCACCTAATGTATTGCATAAAGGTTTCTTGAAACTCTCGTTTACCAACAATAAATTATTGTAATGCGCGTATACGTTGCTACGCGATATGACCTTCCTTCTAGATAGCTAGATAGCAACTAATATCGAGGTGCTCTAGTTTACTTTCATTTTAACTATAAATATTTTAGTTATTTAATCACCTATAGTTTCAACAAAAAGTTTCGGCCACTATTCGTCGACTGTCCCAAGAACAGTTTTTGTAAGATGTTTTGGCCTAAAACAAACCGACAGGACCGGTTTCTACGCGGCCTGAACTAGGTCACCGGTGAAGGTTTACTCTAGAAAAAGTGGTCCGGCGACCGCCTGAATTATCTACATGCAATGTTTCTGGGGCTAAAACCCTCTCTAAGTTTTTTTAGCTCCAGCTCCTCAAAGCTACGCCAGTAAGTATCATTAATTGAACAATGATATATATATATATATATACATATATATATATATTATAATATATATATATATATATATATATATATATATATATATATATATATATATATATATATCATAATCAACAAATTTTGGAGCTAAGGTAGAACCTTAGCTAGGCTGTACTCTCTTGATGTCAAGTTTTTTGAGACATTTAAAGGCAACGTACTTCTCCGGTTGTCCGAAGAGAGACAACATGCTCTTAACTAATCTCCAGTGTCTAAGCTTAAATACGTCAGTACAGTACGAGCGACTTGCTTGGTAGGCGTGACTCTCGAAAAATGGACGAGATGTAAAGCTTCCTACCTGCATATCTAGTAACGTTGTCGCTCAATTTTAAATTTCCAATCCTATAAGAATGCAGCGACGCTATACTGGGTCACCAGAAGTCTCATATGCGTCCAACGTCGTGTGAGTTACTACTCAAATTCGCGGCTCGGTGATCGCTCTGTCTTCGTTGCCCATTGATCGCAACACTAGTCACGTGACGACGCCTTGCATCATGGCATTAGTAACACTCGCTTTGTTTGTCATCGCAGCCTCATTCCCACTCGGTTCAGACGCGATAGGCTACATCTACGGTCTGCAACGAAATCTGACCGACACTTCTCTCTATCTCGAAGAGATCGACCCGCAAACCGCCAAAGTCGTGAGGGTAAAAACATTAATTAAATAAATCAATGAATTATACACACAAAACCAATGCTGAAATTCGTGGCCTTTCAGAGAGGCCAGTTTGATCAGTACGACGTAGCGGGTCAAGGACTCGCTTGTCTCAACGACAAAGAGGGCGTGTACTTCACGGTGGCCTACAATGTATCAACCCGAGATGTTGTTCTGCTCGGTATCTCGTTAAGAACGCTACAATTACTCGACGAAGTCAAGTTGCCATTTTTGGAGAGTTTGTTCGTCGGTGTCGGTCAGTACTGCAACTATGATCCCGGTAGCTGGTCACGTGATTTAGTCTGTCTCCGTCCTGCTGCATGAGTACATGTGTTCCCTCTTTCTAGTCGACGACGCCATCATTGTGGAAGGTCGAGACAAGGTCAAGCCGTATGACCATCATCTTTGGAAATATAGTCGCAAGACGGGAACTATCGAGAGCCTAGCTAAAGTATTCAACATTGGGATGGTTGATCTGTTGGGTGGATTTAGCGGTACGTTTTTAATTGATATCAACAGGTGGTTAATTAATCTCTTGCAGGATATGCATGCCTGTCCGTTGGTCTGTTTGTCTGTCTCTCTGTTTCGTCTGCCTGTGTGAGTTTGTTTGCTTGTCAGTCAGTCTGTCTGTTTGTCTGTCTTCTTTCACTATTGAACACAAAAAGCAAAATTTTACAAGAACACTATAGCTATGTAAAACTGCTAAGCTAAATGTCCATCTACTGTCTGTCTGTCTGTCTGTCTGTCTGTCTGTCTATTACTAGTAATTGGTTTGATTATCTGTTTACCACCTCCTGTGTTTGTTTGTTTGTGTGTGGACTTATATATATATATATATATATAAACATGGCCCAAACTTCACTCGTTTTCTATCCACCTCTACAGTACTTGACTTTGATCATGGTATCGACTGGCTTCAGCTTGCCTATAACGACAGCGGCACAGTCGGAACTCGCTTCTTCGGCTACGATACAGATTCAGGGTAAGTCCCGTTATACATCACCGCAGTTTACTGACGTCATAACTCATGTCTCACCCAGCAGACACCACGCATTTCTTTCAATTTTACTTCACTACCATACAATCCATGCAATCTGGTATTTCTTTGAAATTATAAACTGCCCAGTTGAGGAGTTTCATTAAACAAAGGCGGCGTTTAAACGAGGGCTGTGTTTGTTTATTAGCAAACTTCGAAATCAATATTTTCCTTAATAGTGCATGCATGTACGCCAAACAAAGTGCGGCGTGTATTCCAGGGCAGCTTTTATTATAATATATTAGCACCTTTTCTAATGACTACGTTAAACAAGAGCGGCGTTTATTAATTAATTAATTATTACTAATTAATATACGTTTTCCAAATGCGGCGTTTAAACAAAGAAGGCGTTAATTCGAGGGCGATGTTTATTTATTAAGGACGTTACTATATCCCTTATCAGTTCATGCATGTACACTTACCCTAAATAAAGTGCGGCGCCTATTCAAGGGCGGCGTTTATTACCAACGCCTCTTTTCCAAATGCAGCGTTTAGACAAGACGGTGTTTATTCAAGGGCGGCGCTTAATAAAAATACGTTAACTAGGCAGTAACGTCACGTATAGCAACAATATTTAAAAATTTTTGAAAATATTTTCAGCTTCTTGCTCGACGACATCGACAACCCGGAACTGCTCGCTGCCGGTCGATATGATCCACGCACTCAGACCATCTACGGAATCGGCTCTCGAATGATCGAGAAGGCGCCCGGATTCGAGCACACCGTCGTCGAGTTCTCTTCCGTCACCACGTCCTTCAAACTAAAGTCCGTTCTGCCGTTCATTAACTTCATGGGCGCTATCAGCGCACTTGACATCAGACAGCGTTT